>NC_048411.1:2999708-3025145 GCF_013103735.1 Etheostoma cragini | reverse complement strand
CCCCCCAGGCCCTGCAAACTATAGGTAAATACTGACAGACATTAACCTTTTATAGTACCTGTGAGCAGTGGCTGCTGGGTAGAAGTGACTTTTCAGTTCCAAACTGCAGCTTTAGACTTTGTCCTGTGGACACTCTGTCTCGCTGCCGTTTTCACCATCATGTGTCATGTTTCTACAAACCTGTCATGATCACCCTCCGAACAGTAAAGCGTGTCCACACTGAGTTTAAAGCCGCACACTGAAGGTCTGCAGGTCTATACTTTGGTTCCCAGTTTGCATCAGTTTTATTTTTGAGTTACTCAGAGGTTGCTAGAGACTGCACACTAACACATGAACACACTCGAGTGGGACCACATTGGCTTTCTTCTTAAAAGCTTCTTAAAAAGCCATAATTTGCATTTTAACTGAGAATTCTGACAATTGGGGAATTCATATTTTTACGGTACTTTTAAAAAAATATTTCATTAAAAATGTGAATGTGCGCTTTGCATTGTGTAATACGATAAATCTCAATTATGGGTTTGGGAATTTTTTACTCAGCAGGCAACAATGTGAAACAGTGAAATAAAATGAATTGTTTTTTTAAATGTGTGAAATGCTCCAACGGTTCATCTTCATAGGGCGTTAGTGTGTTATTTATGTGTATTTTGATTAAAAACATTACCAAAAATTGTTCTTGCTTTGCAACTGTCAGCAGAACTCAGGTCTTAACTCTTATTAGTATGTTCTCTTTTATTAGTTTACATTTCATATGGAGAGCCATGTGATATGTAACAACCTCACATCTTTCTTTAACCAACTCTGTGAACCTGAGCAGTAGACGCTGTCGGGGGTTATGTAGTCATCGTGCTCGGCCACGTTTAATAATGTGATATGATTTAGTCAACAGCATACGTCAGAGTTGTTTGTGTCATTTTTAAGCTAACATGTATTATTGAGCTGTGTGATGTGAAATCTATTTTTACTTATTAGCACATTGAAGTCATTTAGATTATTACTTTCCCTGTCAACCTATTTTTTTAATGAAGTGAAATTACAGCGAATAAAGATTTCTGATGAATATTTCAGCTCTTGTGTACTTATTGGGCCTAAAGTGAGTTTCACTGGAGAACGAACACACACGGACAAAAACACACACGCACCGTGACGAGCAAATTAATGGACTTTAAAGTATTTTGATGACTGCCTATAACGCCTGTTATATACACACACCCCCCATGTACCACAATTGGTCCCACTTTATGGGACATGCATCAAGGTGCCTCTATCAATAAAACTTTTAAAACCACCCCTTCATTTAGTTGTGATGCCCTTTATTAATCTTTACAATAAATAATGTTTCTATCATAACAGGGATGTCTAAATTATTTCAGCATCAAGATTACCTGGAACCAGTCTCTCACCACACACACACACAATCACATCTCCAATCACCATTTGTTTACTGATTTGAGGACATGTATCTTGGTCTGTAAAGACCTACTGTACAGTACAAGTTTTCAAATTTGCAATGGAGCAGCCTATTTGAGCACGTTATTAAACTACAGTGGCTCGCATAGGTTTACACACCCATGCTAAAGTTGATTCTAAGAGGAATACAACATTTTGGGGAAATCAATATTAATGGCTCAATTCCAAATTTGGAAATTACAACCTTTTAAAGGACACCAATGTTCTTTGTGAATTGACTAATGTAAATAAATGTTCGTTTTGCTGCAGGGATCGGCTTGAAGGCTTAACAGAGAGGGCCAGCAGGGGAACATTGAACTCATGTGGAGGATCTCTGGGAACACTAGATCAGTCAGACTATAATCCTTCAACACACTGAACTATTCTCAATGCTATAGAACAGATATCAATAACTGCACAAAATCATATTTGTTGTCTCTCCAGAAACACCATGATGTGGCATGATGAGACTCACAGGAAGATTAGACATCAGGCCATCCACTGATCCCAGGTCAGGGGATGCAAATATTGGGCATGTCTCTAATAACCAAACCTCTTCCTGTATCAATGTGTCCGTCTCTACAGATTCAGGGAACCTAGGCAGCTGTGTGACAAGGGCCTCTCTCCTTTTGGAGACACTGTGTCATCCTTCCCAGAGAGACTGAACTCGGCTTAGCATCAGTGTTTTAGGAACATAAATGTACTCTTCTTATATAGCGCTTTTAGTTTTCTAATGATTACTCGAAGGAACCATTCATCAGATAAACATATTTACACACCAAAGGTACAGCATTGGAGGCAACTCAGGGTTCAGTGTCTTGCCCAAGGACACAATATGCACGAGTATATTTGTTTACATTCAAGATTTAGCTAAACGTAGTTTAAATACACCTTCAGGATGACGGGTAGTTGGGATGGCATCCACACTGTACCGTCTAATCTTAAGTGAGTGTTCATTACATGCTCCTGTGTCATACATCAAACCTTCACGTATGAAACGAGCCAAGCGTCGCCTTGTTCTTCAGGCTCAGCAGGACAGACATTACAGGGAGCCCGTTGGCTCGCAGCAGATGCCAGGTAACCTGACGTCAGGCTGTCAGCTCAGGGTTAACATTTAATAGTCTTCATAGCCGTTCTCAACTATTGTTCCAAAATTTCAGAATGTCTCTGTGGTCTCGTTGCTGGCAGGCAACAGGTGACGACGTCCTGGTTTGTAAAAAGGACTACTGGTGCACATCATGAGAGAAACCACTCATCACAGATACACACTTCTCAATCTGGAAAGGAGTTTATTCTGCTGCTGGGACAGTACCGCACAACGCAGAGCACGGCATACACTGAAGCGCAGTTACATTACCTCCCAGTTTATTCTCATTTCCAGTACTGAACTTAATGTAACACTAACCAACTTAGAAAAGCAAGCAAGCTAATAAAGTTCTTCATTACCTAGTAACACTTTAAAAGCAAAAACAGTACACGTGGTCACAAACCAAAAGCCTTTTTATCCATTTAAAGATTATACAAATACTTCCTCTTCACTACTAACAAAGATCTATCCACAGTTAAAGTTCCTCTGAATCTTTTTGCATCTTTTATCTTTAGTGTAGGTGAGCAGTGAGACATAACAAGACCACAGCATCAAACATCACTTGCGTTAAGCTGTTATTCATATTCAAAAGAAAAAAAAACTTGAAATTTAGTTGGCCAAATGAATGCTTTACAATAACACAGTCCACCTCTGAATACAGCTCTACGGATATGACGTCATGTTTGGGATCTTCTGATCTCCTAGGGAGTCACTGGCATCCACACTCGTGTTGAAGAAGCACATCAGGTAAAAACAGCGTTATGTAGCACAGGGAGGACTTTAAGAACTCTACAACTAAAACAGTACACAGACCGGCTTTCTGTTTGTGTGATACAGAGCTGAGTGAAGCTGCAGTTACAAAGGAAAGCACGGCATCACTGAGGAGACAACACGTTAGTACATCTGTGTATGGAGGTTAGCTTGAGAAGCTTGCTTATAAACTATCGTAATCTTTTTTGTCCTTTTTGCCTTCGCCCTCGAAGCTGTCCGTGCCATCACTGTTGTCGCGGCGACGCTTGCGGCTGTTGCGGACGTTGAAGCGAGGGTTCATCTGCGGCAGAGGGTCCATACCCAAAACCTTATGGATCTGACGGAAGGCCAGAAGCCTTAGCGCAAACTGCATGGACAGACAGGAAAGACATTTCAAAACAAGCCGTAAGAAACCTCTCATGTTTAGGACAAGACACAAAACGCGGACATCTGCTGGCGAGGAGTGTCAGCTGGCACTGAAGAACAGCTCATTGTTCACCTAAAACGTCCGCTCTGTTGTCGGAATGCCTTTCGCATCATCTTCTAAACAGCATCCATCCTCCTATTAAAAACATAGAATTAAGCTCGTACCTGGGCACTGGAGGTAATTTCCTCTCTCTGCTGCTCGCCCATCGCTGTGAGGGTATCCACCAGCTTCTTCTCACAGGGATCTACCAATCCTGGCCCACCTGGAAGAAATACAACCACAGTAAGTGATGCAGGTTCAGCGAGATCACAGGAAAACTCCTGGCCTGATCTTCTATCTGAATCCCAGAGAAGGAATTATTTTTCACTTATGTTAACATTGTGTGAGTATTTGTGCTGCATTCATGTGGCGCTAGAATAGTTGGAACAATTTGTTCCCAAGTAGGGTAATTCCCACACAAGTACAAATAAATGTAACAACTGCCCCCCGCCCCCCCTTCTCATCTGGCTCAGGTCCGGTCCAAGAACAGAAAGCTGCCGTTTGGTCTAGAGGACTCAGGAAACAAGAATCAATGCAGAGGAAAATGAAGAAACAATCTCACCAGGGAGTAAGATCCCAGAGGAAATGCATTCAAAGACGCGTCTCAGGGCGTCCCCCGGGCTGAGGGGGGCAGAGGCGCTGCTGATGGCCTTCTCTACCAGCAGCTCCATGGCCTGAACACAAAGGACGGTGAAGACGGCTTAGACGCTGAAACACAATCTCCGACTGCACACAACAGACTGAACAATGGAACACACTAGTCGGGTTTGAAAAGGTTTCTGCTACAAACTACTGGAGCACGACAGATATTGGTGGGCCAATATCGGCGGGCGATATTAGGCATTTCCCGATCTATCGGTATCTGCATTTATAATGGCAGATTTTTTATATTCATTCATTAGAATCATTCATGATGACAAAAATGATTCTAAAAAATGACTATTAAAAAGTTAAAATGGACCGTCAACCATGTTATGACTGTTTGGGTTTGTTTTTTTTAATTATCAGAACTTTATATTTTGATGTTCCTCTGGTATGTTGTGACAACAAATTATTATATTTTAGTTCGCGGTTCTGGATTGATTTATTTAAATATATCGGCCGATACATTGGCATATTGATTTCTAAATGACGAAATATTCATATGGGTCTCTAAAATCCTTTTGTCGACTTGTCAAAGTACTCTAAGACTACGTTCAGACTGCAGCCTAATCTGATTTGTTCCTCAGATCTTTCAGACTGCCTGTACTGGTATTACCGAATGTGATCAGACACCACCAGCTTATCTTACTGGGTTGCTGTATGCTCTTTGAAAACCAGGGGGCCGTCATCTAGCCCTACAATCCAGTTGGTTCTCCCTGGATCCGACTACACAGCCTCAGAGCTTCTAACTTTTTTATCTGCATAAGTACAGGCGTATAACACTGGAATCCAGTTTGAGCGGCCGGACTGAGACACATCTGTAGAAATTGTAATGGAATCACATTTCAAAACGACTCCAAATGCGGTTTGGGTCCAATTTGAAGAAATTGGACTCACTGGGTTTAATTGTGATCCAGACTCTCTGAAATTAACCAGAATACAATCTGGACATGCCAACAAAATGATTTGGGCTTGCAGTCTGAACAAGGCCTTAGTTCTGAACCTGCTAAGTGGATTAGGGTTAGTGTGGTTTGTTGAGTGTTTCACAGACATGCCTCCACAGTGTAAATGTACTTCAGTTAAATGAAAAAAAGAGTGTATGAACACGTGGTATCCCGGCACCCTACTGCTGCATTGCTAACAGTTTAAGTCAAAGTCTCCGATCAACAACCAGACGTGGCAGCTAACTCGCACGGTTAGAATCTTCACTCAGGCCGCACATGTCAAACAGTAGACTGACCGTTGGGGATCAAAGAGGGACAGCCCAACGTCAGCTAGCACTTAGAGGCCCGCTTCAACAGCATACTCACCCATCCGGGGAAGGTGGACCACGTAGGAACTCGCTGACACAGGTCTCGCAGTATTCGGATGATGATCACACAGGACTGAAGTCCATTGGCTCTAGCCTTTTGATGCAATAAAGTTAGGTTTACGGAGTGACAAGAGTGACAAGAGATGGACCAGACAAGTGAATCAGTTGTGCCATAGAGGTCCAAACACTACTGTGCATAATGGAAGCTTGAGTATGGTTTGAGGTGTGTATGAGCCAGAAGAGCTTGCAATCAGCTGCCATTCCCAGTAGTCTTGTACCTCACAGTTAGTAAAGGAGTTCAAAGTTTGCAAGATGCACAAGAATTGAGAACTTGTCATCTTCTAAACCCTGACCCCCCGGCTTATCCAGGTATCTCACAAACAGGTACTTAAAGTACAAGAGTCCACCTGAGAGGAGAGTATAGGGACTGACAGAGCAGAGGAAATCTGCTTTACTTTGCCTGTGCTTTTGCTCACGTAGCAGAATCACAGGAAACTACTCAGATATTCCTTTTTCTCTCAATCCCTATTCTAAATATATATAGATAGAATCAAAACGATACAAACGTTGAACATGAAAGCACTTCTTGATGGCACACCTTTGTGCAAGTTATTGTGCAGCCTTATGGAATCACATGGAACTAGAATGCAGTACTTGAATTGAAAAAGGGAATACAAGGATGCCAGGTCTTTGCTAGAGTATTTGTTTCATACAGGAGCTTCAAATGAACTTTATAATCAATACACACGGACATTAACCAGATCGTTGTTGTAATATGTGGCATCCTTGAATATTTTGTTGTTATTGCTTCAAATGGTAATAGTTTTTGTCATTACTATAAAATAAAACCAAATGTGTAAAAACAAGTAAAGGAATGAACAAAGAATGCATCTCATAAGGCTACAATAAGAAAGTAAAATGATGTTCCGAACCTGGAACCACTTAGCGTGGCGCAGAGCAGCCAGAGCGTCAAGGCATTTTTGCCTGTCCAAGACGTCCGCTGGGTCTTTCACCATACCCGAGGTTACATCTAAAAATGGATTTGAAGTGTCAAAATGGTGATGAGGAATGGGTGTTTGACCAGGTCAGCGAGGCTGGCAAAGAACAAACACATTGCCACACATACCAATGTCTGTTTCCATGGCAACCCCCAAATGGGTTGCTTATTTTGTAGTCACTTCGACTACACAAACCAACACATTGTCAAAGTAAGTGGACAGACATGTTCAGTCATTAGATTGTGTAAGAGGGGTTGGAACTGACTGACTCAACATGGATGCGTTTGGAAAGCACCACTGACTAAATCCCTTGGTCTAGAGCAGCAAGCTTTTTGAAGCAAATACCATTTTCATCAGGTGATTGTGTTGTAAAGCTTTCCTCCATGGGAAGGTCTTTTTCTTAAGAAAATTTGCTTTGCTCACGCACTGGGACAGAGGAGAGACTCCGTGGCTAATGACTGATGGAATGAACTTGGTGCAGAGATAAAGAAAGGGCAAATGGCTGCTAACAGGGACTGACCTGATAAAAAAAGAGAGGCATGGCAATAGTAGGTGTGGCAACGTTTTTGGGATGTGAGAAAACCTTGGTCAAAAATCCTTCCGAAGCTGTTGGGCTCTACTAAACCTCTGATGGGAGACAGTCTACTAGAAGACTTTGTAGTTTCTTTGTGCTGGACTTGGAAATATTACTACGAATATAAATAGGAGGAAGCAATGGGTGCTGAAGAAGAGAAAAAAAACATGAACTACCAGCAAACAAAAGGGTTAGGATATCACTGCATGCATACCTAACATCAGTAGGTTGGAATAAGACCCAAACAATCACTGTATACCAAAGGCTGCACTCAGGTCCAAACAAAGATTCCTGTCATAGCCTTCTGTACCTCAACTTCTAACAATACTCCCCTAAGAATCATTTGGAACAATTGGATTTCAAAACAATATGGTTCAACTTTATCTTTCCATTGTCAATTCATTCAAAAGAGAAACTGGTCCATCTTCAAATTATTGGTCCTAATCTTTCCGTTGTCAGCGAAGTCAAAACGACAAATACTTGCCAAAGGCTTTCATTTTTTTTTTTTTTTTTTTTTTTTTTTTTAAAACTCAGGGGAGCACTTCAGAACAGGGGACCTCAGCATGGTGAACTGTTGTTGGCCAGTACACAAAAAGGAAGATTTGTTTCCTGTGGGAAAGTAACATCCAATTTCCTCTGCCAAATCTTGATTTGAGAAGGGGTTGCAAAATGCAAACATCTTTGCAAAAGTAATTCCAAATTAAACTCGAGTTGTCCATTTAATCATCTTCTGCAGGAATTGTCTTTTGTCTCCTCATCTCAAAAGGAAATTTGGAGAAAAGATACTGTAATGCATGTCTCCCATTGATTATAGCATACAATGAAATCGAAAGAATCCCCTGGAACACAGGAAACAAAATAGAATCTCACCTGGGATTAACTAGACTTAACACAATGCAAACACTGGTCATGCTTTGTTTGGAGGATAAAGATAGCATTTGAGAGGTAAGAGCAAAAAGCCTAAGAGCAATACTGCTGGCACTTGCCTCTTTTAATCTCGTTTTCATTTGATACTAGAAGTGATCTGCCCCACATACAGAGAAAACAACGATGTTGGGGGGTCTCTCATTGGCTCTCACTTAGGCCAGTAAAAGCAGATTATCTAATTCTAATGTTTCATTGAAAATAAATCCATTCTGATGGTTTCAGTTGTTCAAACAAAGGTGGTATTAAAACTGAAATATGTGCATGCCACTGACTGTGCACAGCAACCGCTGAAGAAAAGAGATCACATCTGAAGTTAAATCTGATGAGCTTGCTTCCTCGGTTGCCCTGTCATTCATTTCTGAAATCCAAATGAATCCTACATAAAAGAGCAAGAAGCCAGGATGATCGGATTTAAAGCCCAACAAAACATGTTTGTGGAGTGCCAGCAGGACAGCGCTCTTCAGAGTGTCAGACATATTGAACCAGATTTCATAGAGAGATAGCAGAAAGAAAAGAAAGGAGGTGCAATGGGAAAGGCTGTGATGGGTTTCCCAACCTCCGTCCCGGCCATTTTCCTCCCTGATGACAGGTGAAGTCAGTGTGATCGTCACTTCCATCTTTGGCTCGGCACAGGAAGTCAGAATGATCGCTGCTTCCTGAATAGATCCACTGACCTCATATTTTTCTGGTGTTACAATCTGGAAGAAACAGTGCAGATGCAAATACACGAACATCATTTCAAAGTCCATTGTACATCTAACTTGTCGACAGTCATTTCCCAGACAGGGAGCGTACCTAAAAGATGTCATCTACCCTACTCAGTGGCCACTTTCATAGCTACAGCCGTTAGTGCATGTGGACTGCAAAGTCTTTTGTTATGTCAAAGGATGCTTACTGGAATCATAAGATCCAATTACTGTTATAACAAAATGGGCGTGATGTGAGGGTTATGCAACTAGGTAATGTGGTGGGGACCCGAATAGATTATCTTATAATGTAATTTAGGTTTCCTGTTTTTGTATGAGAAAGCAGTGACCATAATAAAATAAAAAAGTCCCTGGAAGCTCCTGAGTCTTTGTTTGTTACCAATCCCCACCATACTAGGGTGGTACTCAAATCACACTTTTTGGTTTAAATCTGATTTGGCTATGAAGATTCAACTATCCATTCCTAGATTTTCTGACAACCAACTAGTAGACAGCCAAACAGGTGGCTTTAAAACCGACAGATCTGGGCAACAATTTCCTTGGAAAGCGCAAAGAAGGTACCTATTAAAGCGGCCACTGCGGAAAGGGATTGTGGTGAGATATTTGTAAAGATAGTACTGTTAGTTGTTTGGGGAGGTGCTCCACGATGCGGCTAAGGAGGCTCTTGGTGGGCTTCTCCGAGCAGAGCAGGACCAGGTTGACGTTCTTGTCCCCGCGGAGCAGCAAGCCTTTGGCCAGGACGCCGACCCGCATCACGCCCTTCAGGGCTCTGCACACGCACACACCAGAGATACGCAGGAGCAACACAAGCAACAGTTACAATGGACTCATTCTTAGAAGAGAAAGATCCAAATACACAATTGTTAAAATAACTAAGAATTAGACAGCCAAATAGAAAAGCACTCACTAGTGTGTTTAAAGGAAAGTGAAACCGGGCGGAGCGAGGCACCCTGTCACTCACGTCTGCTGTTAGCTACACATATCCAAATTATTGAAAGATCCAGGCTACATAATGCAACATCAAGGTCAAATATGAATGAAAACATACTGTGCAAAAATTGTCTAGCATCTTCTATCTTAAAATGTGGTTTGGATTATTGCTTAAACAGTGCGCTTTTCCCCCAATTGTTCTTACTGTATAAACCTGGAAAATTCAGACAAGCTGACCAAATGATCTTGGACTCACCGGTCAAGTTGGCTGGTATATATTTTATAATAAAAAAAATAATCCACTGGCCAAGCATAATTTTACTGGCCAAAATATTAAGGCTTATAGTAATAAAAAATTACAGTTTTTTTTTTAATAACTTATGCAAGTCCTGCTGGTAGCACTGTAAATTATTAACCGTTTAACCATCGACAACAGGATGTTGACCAATTAGCATAAATATAAGGTTTTAAAACCAATTTTTTGCACGACAAAAATAATGTAGATAAGCCATATAATCAATTTCTTAACTGCCAGTTAAGTTGCTGGTCCTACTTCTAAACCAGCAAGTTGCGTTTTAAAGCAAAAGCGTTTTTATCAAATAAAAAAAATGATATTGTGAATCGAGATGGGGATTTTGTAACGATTAATCGTGCAGGCCTTGATGCACGAGTCAGATAATGCACACACCCCCAACGGTAAAGGCTTACAGCTGTGTGAAAAGTGAGTCAGAGCCTCCAGGACGGCTCAAACCATTCATGATCGGTTCAAATTTTATTTCATTGTGCCTTCTTTTGGAGCCACTTACTAGCTAATGAATTAGTCTGAAGCCTCATAGATTTACTTGGCAAATGGAAAAATACACCTGCACTTGGCGAGTGTTATTTCAGACCCTGATAACCGTGGGTATTCTGCTGCAGATGCAACACAAATACCTGCTGCTATATGACTCAGGTATTTAACGGAAAACTTCAGTTAAAAATGTCCTGTTAAATCTAAAAACACACCATATCTTACAGGCATTGTAAGTTTGATTTGAATACAAAATAACGCTGAATGCCAACTCCATATAACTGAATATGTGTTCAGTTTTGGGGGCAATGGGTTGGTTCTGGTACTGAGCTCTGCAGGCATGAGGTAGGATCGGCTTTGCAAATCTGGACAGATTTACTTTGGCGTCAACATTATACATTTATACTGACATTTTTTTTTGCCCCGCAAAAGAGCTCATGTTTTCGCCTCAATTTGTTGTTTGTCAGCAGGATTATGTAAAAACTACTACGTTGTTACATTGAGTACGCAATCTAAAATGTAACTCCCACCTGTCTTTAGCGGGCTCTTTCTCCTCATTGTCGTCTTCCTTGACCTTGTCTTTGTCCTGGTCTGTGATGATGTCCGAGACCAGTTTGAGGGCCCGTTCTGTGATGGACACGATCTTCTGGATAGACTGGAGCTCCTCTTCTGAGGGGTAGATGGCTGCATGCTTGGTCATGACGTAGCGGTCATCTGAAGAATCAGGCCGACGCGGGGGCTGAGAGACACAAATGGTTTCCAACAAAAAGTATATATCCTTACCACTCCACACAGTCTTGAAGTGTATAAGGACTAACAGCTTTTACAACTTTACAATGTCAAAATGATTAGATCTTCTCATTCAATTAAACAAAGGGACACAGATTGGGATGGGTATCACTAGCATTTTACCTCATCCACACTACTATCTATAATAAAATTGATTTAAATTGTTTATCAAGTTTATTGTATACTTAAATGATGGAGAAGTAATTGCCAAAGAAATGTCTGGTCTAACCTCAAACAATACAAAATAAACTAACCCTAACGATTACAATACCCTGCCTTTGTGTGCATGTACAGTATGTGGGTTAAAAAGAAGTTAGGAAGCCTCACCACAGGACCCTGAGGCTGCAGGCCAGGCATGCCAGGCCGGACTCCAAGGAGACCCGGAGGGCCAGGAGGGCCCTGTGGATACCCTCCGTCTGGCATACGCCGTCGGTCATCCCAGTGGTGCTGCTCCTCCTCCATGCGTCTCCAGTACATGTCTTCTTCATAACGCCTGGAAATATTAAACCACAGCTCATATCTTTCAAAGTTTAAATGTGTCCAGGTGGCTGACACTAAAAAAAGGAAACAACATGAAGTGTCTCACTAAGTTGTTTCCAAAAGCTAGACTCTCAGTCATCTAGGTCAAGGATATCTTCTATTGCCAAGTCAAAGGTAACTGGACTTGGAATATAATGTGGGACTCCCCACCAGTAATTCAAAGCTAGGAAGTCTTTTGGATGACAGGCGACACATTTCCAAGAATCTAAAGAAGGGAGGAGAGTAGCCCCTTGCATTAACATTTTTTTTTTTTAATGATTATTACTTTTTTTGCAGTTTGGTACCTTTATTTGAAAGGAAAGTTTAGGCATGAAAGGGGAGAGAGGGGGAAAGCCATGCAGGAAAGGGCCTAAATTGAACATGTGGCCACTGGGCCGAAGGACAGCCCCTGTACATGGGGCACATGCTCTACCAGGTGAGCTAACCAGATACCCCGATGGTGTTGGACAATTAAATTAATCATACTTAAACCATGAAGGGATGCCTCGTGCCTTCTATGGACTCACCGGCAGTCATTTTTAACCATTATTTATGCCATCCACCTCGACATACCAGTGTCTGTTTCTATAAGGATGTTAACATTGTTCCCTTCAAAGCATACCGGACGGTGTGGAAACATAATTACTTATAAACTGGGCGTCTCCTTAACAGCTATAATAAGAAATGACCATAACCATACCGCATCTCCATTCTCCAGCGTTCCTCCTCCTCTCTTCTTCTCCAGTACTCCTCTTTCTGCATCTGCTTTCTCATCTTCTCTTCCTGAATCTTTCTAGCTCGGATGCTGGGCTTGACCTCTACTTGCAGGTCTGGGTTCACCTTTTTCTACAAAAAAAAATTAAAAAAAATAAAGCTTTTTCATGGGTGTAATACAGAAATAAGAAGCAAACTATTCTGAACTGCTGACCGATCTCAAAAGGTAAACATTAAGAACAGGAAAATTATGGTTTAAACATATTGCAGTCGCTAATATTTAGAAAGAATCACAGTCGTCCTTGGACATTTGGCAGAAAGTTTGACTCCGAGTAGAGCCTGGCTTAAACTCGCTCTCAGCCATGACATTACAGCAGGGAGAGGTCTTTGATGCAGCACTGACTCAGCACTGTTAGTATCCATTCTCTTATCTTTTCAGCCAATATGCCTGTAGATCATACGTGTATGTGCATACATACTATCATTTGAATTGATTTGTGCTCTACTGGATAACTTGAAAACAGGCAAGCAAAAAAACTTGATAACATGAAACATGATATATACACACACACGAGTTTCAGAACCTGGTGCGAGACACCTGATGAATAAACCAGCGTGTATTAAAATCAAATGCAAGGTCCACTACAAACCTTGTACTGCAGGCGATGCCTACGACCTTTGAGATGCATTTCCTTTGCGTTTGGATCGTTGAAGCTACATTCACACAGCTTGCAATGGAAGCGGATGACTTTGCCTTCATCGTTGCGGACCTAGAAAGAGTTCCATGTGTTACAGTCAAGATTTAAAACGCATTTCTGCTCAGTGTGCAGTGTGGGCTGGCTCTAGCCCAATGAATTGGTCAGTCACAACTCACTTCCTCCACATAATCATGGCCGACCGGCTGGACGTCGCTCTGCAGAGCAGCCAAGGCCGATGTGGATAGAGAATCTGAAACGTCAGTCTTGGGGTCATGAGTAGCCGAAGAGGGCGTTACAGGCTTAGAAGCCTCCACTTTGGTCTCATCCATCTTCACTGTGGTCTGTAATTTATTTCCACCTGCAAACAAGAAATTACTATTTTAAAATCATACACCATTGACACTACTGCTTAATCTTGGTCCAAATAATTCCACACAAAAAGGACAATGTAACAAAGTTGGTAACTGTAGCTCTGTGGCGAGGAATTCTCAGGTACACATAATCAGCAGATAGTAATAGAGCAGCTAACAACTCATTTTTAGGATTGATTATTGGATAAAATTATGTATTTTATTCCTCAACAGAATAATGGCCACCCGGCCTGTGAGTGCATCACCTGCAGCTCACTATGGCTGTTTCTACATAAACATCCCTACCTGTAATATTTGTGTTTTGTTAACTGAAGCCACTTGTTTTTTGATTGGCAGACATGTTCCTAAAGAACAAAAAGCTTTTTACTTAAGCATAACTATTGGTACAAATATTTCAATAATTTCCTGAAAAAATTAATTTACTTTCTTGCTCCCGCTCCACACACATCCAGCCAATAATTAGAGTGAACGTTCTTGATTCTTCATAAAGTATTTTGGTACGCTTAGATTGGTGGACAGGTGTGAAACCAAACCAAGGGAAAACTACGTCAAGTTTACAACATAATCAACTGATTGAGACCAAAGACCATGAACTCCGTAAGTTAAAACGCCTTGAGAAGGGCTGCATCCTCAACAGGGGCTTTCTTACCAACAAAATTGATCTTGGGGGCGCTGACTTTCTTCCCAGCTGAAGCAGGGTTGGCAGCAGAGTTGGCTAATGTGTTCTTGGCACCCGCCACACCACCGCTGACTATGTTGACAGGTTTCAGGTAGGTGGGGTTGGAGCTGTTGGCAGTCGAGGAGGCCGCCACACACGGAGAGCTGGTGCTGCTGGAGCTACTCAGAGGAGCGGTGGTGGTCTTGCTAGGTGCCGCCGTGGTGGAGGCCGATGTCTGAGTGACCATGCTGGGCTCAGTGGAGGGAATGGGCTTACCAAGCTTGGTGTGAAGCTTCACAACCTGCAGAAGAGAGTTCAGAGGAGTGTCAGAAGGTCTGAGGGTTTACACACAGTAGACTGATTCCCATCACAATTTCATTTATGTACCACTTCAAAAGGCTTGTTCATTACTTTAGATTTGGTGGTCTGTACTAGGTGTGGACAGATTATGGCTGCCATATTCCTCTGAATGTTTGTCTGCTTCATCTCATCCTTCTCTGTGGAGTTTGCATTAACTTACGGTGTTCTATGTCTTTATACAGAGTCTTTAGAGACTAAAGACATGCATGTTAAATTTAGTTGACAACTTTTAGCTGTCGGCAGGTGTGAATGTAAACAGCTGCGTAGGGTTACACATCACAGGACAAAAGGTTTAGATAATGGATGCATGTTACGGGATTTCATGTTTTGCAATTCAATACATTTTGGTAACATATAGGAATTTATTGATTTAGCACCATTACCATAGACAAAAAAGTTTCAACTCAGTATCCCAATTTTCTCCTAAATCCCAAACCCAAAGAGAGCTGGAGCTGCGCCAGAGGGCCGTCTGGTCTGTTAACACCACCTTCAGCTGTAGCCACGTAATGCCCCACTGATATCCTTACCTTTTGGTGTTTTGCTCCACGGATATGGGCAGCATAGGCGTCTGCCCCAGTGCAGGAAACATCACAAAGTTCACAGCGGAGCTGGTTCTGAGCATTGCGGGCCAACACCCCTCCACCACCCCCGCTGCTGCTGGTGCTGCTCTGGGAAACCTTCAGTGCAGCTTCCTTCTTCTTGTGCTTCTGGCCTTCTAGATGCTCCTTGTAAGTCTGATGCATTCAACGTTTGGGGAAAGACAGAGCCGTTAAGTCACAGGGGTTGACTGACATTTGTTTGTGCATGGCTCTGTGGAGTCCTTTGGGTTACACAATATTAGGACCACACTCGGATGGTAAAAACAGGAGGGGTTTCATATTGACACACATACCTTAATGCATAAAGTGGCTTGAGATAGTTTACACAACCATGCTAGTTGATTAAAAAAAGGAATATAGAACCCATCCTTTGGAAATTCTCTTAATCCCTTAATTAAGGACACCAATTTTATTTGTGAATGACTAATGCATTGTAAATAAATTATAATCTTCCTTAAAATACAGGGGGCATAAGTTTACAACCCCCTTTGTTAAATTTCCATAGAGGCAGGCAGATTTCTATTTTTAAAAAGGCCAGTTATTTCATGGATAAGGATTCTATGCATCCCTTGGCCTTTGGAATTAAAATATACCCCCCACCCGCCCCCCATCATTATCACACACCCTTCACAATACATAGAGAGGGGAACATACTATAAGATCATCTCTCAATACAAATCAAACCAGCTATTAGGCTAACTGAAATTACACAGTGCCACCATGATTTTCCCATTTCTTTTTTAATTAAGGGATTAAGATCCATTTTCAAAAGATCTCTTTTTTTTTTTTTAAATCAACTTTAGCATGGGTGTGCAAACTCTCTCAAGGCCCTGTATGTGTGTATTGCTTATATGACAAAAACTGTTATAATGGGCTAAATATAAACTCACCTGCGGGCCGGCACAGCTGATCTTACAGACATCGCAGTAGTGGATCTGAGGGGGCTTGGGCGGTTGCTTGGGCCGAAGCTGCTTGTTCTGAAAGGGGGGTTTCTTGGTGAAAGTGTTCCCTGTCCATGCTGCTGTTGCTGCTACAGCGGCCACTGCCTGCTTCTGCTGCTGTTGTTGCTGCTGCTGCTGTTGTTGCTGCTGCTGGTGGTAGTAGTTGGAGGCTGCAGAGTAAACTGCTGCCTCATAACCAGAGTACGAGGTTCCTGGAACAGGAGAAACCAAGGCCAACTTACACAGTCACAAGCTAAGTTTCCCACTGCGATACATCAACCACCGTGTCCCTGAGCAAGTCACTTAACCAGGGTTTAAGTGAAGTGCAACCTCTGATATTTATTTAGCAATTGTAAATTGCTTTGGATAATGCATCAGCTAAATGTATAGTAATGGCTAAGACAGATGTCATTCCACAATAAATTATGTTTCAGATTGTTCCACATCTGGGTTCATACACATTTGGGACAACAGCTCTCCATGACTTCAAAACAATTTTGATGACTAAACATTCTGTAAACTGTACTTTGTGTTTAGTGCCAATTAACACATATTAAAATGCTAATTTGGTAAACTAAGAGGTGAAGGTTGTATATTATATACCTGCTTTTGAAACAGAGATGCTGGATTGTAGTGAACACAGCAGTCTCTACTAGTAAACAGGAAGCTGAGCCAAGAAAGATGGTGACTGCGCGCGCGCGCGCGTGCGTGCGTGCGTGCGTGTGTGGTTATACTACTTGTAAAAAAGATGCAGGGTAGCATTGTCACTTTGAGCATGTTAGCAGGCTGATGCTAGCAAAACATCACTGTGCTAAGACTAAGGTCTTTTTAAGTGTTACTGGTGATGCCTTGTGGCTAAATAGAACGGATTACCAACTTTAATGTCTTGACAATACTCGTTAAAAAGCTTACCGGAGTAGGTGACAGCATTGGTGCTGTATGTTGGGCTTTGGGAGTAGGAAGGGACCACAGACGCAGCGGCTGGCTGGACAGTGGAGGTCACTGGGTAGATGGAGAACGTGGACGAGGCTGGACTGGGAGCAGCTGGCTTTATCACAGTCACCTGTCGAGTCTGCTGGCTCTGGGTGTATGATGTCACCCCCTGGCTATATCCTGGTTTGGGTGCTGGAAAGCACAAATTCATTTTTGGTATTGTACCACGTAGCGGTGAATGCGTACTGTGGAATTAACTTGCTAACTAGGTGTATGTCTTGGCACAAGGGAACATAAGTTCTAAAGTCCCCCTGAACCAGTGGTTAGCCAGACCATGCCAAATCGAGTTAGCCCCTGGACGTACAGGTCATATAGCAAACACATTGGAGGAGCATTATTGGAGAATAACTGTGGTTCTATTTAATAGTCAAGTGAATTTTAAGGAAATTTTCAAACTTGCAAAAGAAATAAAAAATGAATTCGGTATGTTTTCACAAACTGGTTGGGAGCAAAAAACTCTGGGCTACAGTGTAGTTTGTCCAGAAGTTGTGGCTATAGGCTACACATGGCTGTAATCCTCCAGTAAACAAAGAAGAAGCAGAGGTTGCTAACAGGAAACAAAAAAGATTAGATCACCTATATCCAACCAATCTACTTGAGAAAATACACCGGTCTAAAATAACATTTATTTTAATTGATCTCTCATGTCAGGTAGTATTGGCCATGTGTCATGCTGCACATCAAGATGCCAGCAGCAGAAACAGCTGGCCAATGTTATTAAAGTGCAATGCTGTGGTTTATAAGTCAAGTATACTATGGACTGAAATCTCTGCTAATGTAACACCCCGTCTAATTTCCACTGCATGGTATCTACTTGACTTTTTTGGTTTTCCATTATGAAAAAAAAGGTCCCTGGTACAGTTAAGTTTTGTAGTACTACCTCAGTCGAGGTTCCAAGCGAGCTGAAGCGTTACCAAAAGGGGACGTGAAAACCTGCAGACAGCTGATTGGTCAGAGAGAATCGCCACTAATCACTGCGTCAACATTGCTAGCGACAGACGGGGGGGGGGGGGGGGGGGGGGGGGGGGTGTCCTGGACGAACCAGTCATGATTACTTGTAAAAACGTTTTGGCTGCCTCCAGGCGCATTAGAAACTAATATGCCTTCTGACTGTGGCAACACGCCAAGTATTAAAAAAAACACACACCTTCGGCGGTGTGTGTGGGTGTGGGTGTTGCGTTAGGTCTCACTGCAGTTTAATGCGGCGACGCCATGACGACCCGCCACGGCTCGCCTCACGATTTAAGCGGTACTAATCTGCAATGGAAAAAGGTGGACGAGGCAACGCAAATTCCAAATCAAGCAGGTTCTATTTATGGAAAAAAACGCCTTAGTGTGATTGGGTCCAAAACAGCTCCAAACCAGTGTCATGTGATTAGTAAGCCAATGCCATATGTAATGACACTGGCATACACATGGCATAAGTGAATGAAAGTGAATATCTACCAGTCTGGTAGTAGGAATCTGCCACGCTGGGTTGTGGCTGTGCAGCAGCGACCGCCGCAGTAGCAGTAGGCTGTTGGTAGTACTGCTTGGTGTCATACGCGACAGCAGGAGCTGTGGACCGGACGTAGGAGTACGAGTCCTGCAGAGGAAAACGGTAAGAATCAATCACAGGGTTGGCGGTTCAAATCCTGGCTCTCACTGTCCACATATCAAAGTCAGCAAACCCCAAAGACACTTTTGTTTGTTTGCAGGGAAGTTACTATAGTTAGCATAGCTAGACCAACACCCACCTTACACAGATGCACACCAATTACACAAATTAACATGGTAATATGCAATTAATTAACAAAGTATTTCACAGTTCCCTTATTTCACATTTTGTTCACATGTTGCAGCCTTATGCTTAAATTACTGAAATTCGTTTTCACAACTCATCAATCTACTAGCCCATGATGAAAAACCTGAACCAGAATTTTACGACTTCCTGCAAATGTACAGTATTAAAAAGAAAAAAACTGAAATATCACATTGACATCAGTATTCAGACCCTTTGCTATGTAACAGACTGAGCACAGGTATTTAGCTTATAAACAGTATTTATTTTTGAAAGAGTTTTAGTACCCCAATTATAACAATATTCACACAGCCTCTCAAGCCGATCAATTAAAGCATTATCCAGCCATGATTATATTTAGAAAACTCTAATTAAGAGGGCTGGAGCTCAATACTGAAACATTTGTTCAGTGGATAATAAATATACTAAAACATGAATAACAGGTCACAGGACTTAGCAGTCATTCATTCTGTGTACAATGTTAAAATGACTCAAAAACTACCAATAATCAACATGACAACAAGTAACAACATTTAAGGAAAAAAGAAAACTTTTTGTACCTGGTAGTTTTGTACCTGGTAGTTTTGCGAGGTGACGGGCGGTGGCGGTGGAGGGACCTCCGGCTGGCGCTGCGGGTAGCCGTAGTCAGTGGCCGCGTGGGTTGGCTGGTATCCTGCATAAGCTGCAGCAGTAGCAGCCGCTACTGAGACAGGCGCAGGCCGAGCTACAGCTACCGTGGCTGCAGTGGGAGCGTAGGCCGCTGCCACCGTGTGTGCCGCCACAGGCGCTTGATGAACCGTGTAGCTGGCCACGGTGGTGGGATGTGTGTACGCTACCCCGGCAGTTGGCTGCTGACTGGTAGGGCAACACAAAAAGAGAAAAGGCAAAAGGTTAGCTGGCCAGTCGCGACTTGTTGTGTCATATCCCATTTCACATACTGTTAACGTCCCCTCTACACTAGTTAGAGGTTTAATACATGAGCAGGGCAGCTTAGGCTTCCACGCGGTCATTCAGAACATTAATGGGACGTTTGCCAAGTGAGAGACGTTGGCTGTGCTCACAGCAGACAGCTGTTAATGGAACTATGCAGTTTAATTAATTGACCTTAACATCTTTAGAGTAATTGGAATGCAACTTTTGGCCAAGGGGTAAGGCTCCTCTCCAAGCGTAGCTCACATGGCGCCGCATTGATGCTACCAAGCCATCACCCACAGTTAGCACTCAGCATTACGAAGTATCACTTGATATCAGGTCTCGCCATGTCATGAATTGCTTCATGGCACTGCACACATACAGCCAGTGAAGATTTTTTCATAAGCTTTGGGCGCGTGTACAAACAGCTTCATTCCGCTTATGTGTATTATGTAAATAAAATCTCTCTTGGCCACTTTGGTTTCTTTTTTTTAGCCCTTAGATGAAGAAAGGTTGGAGACAGATATGAGGACTATGGTCCTCAGATCTGTCTCCAACCTTTCTGCAGGGTGAATCCAGACAGCTAGCTAGACCATCTGTCCAATCTGAGTTTTCTGTTAACGACTAAAACTACTCCTGACCATACACATGTTCCACCAAAACAAGTTCCTTCCTGAGACTATTTAGCAGAGGCACCATGGCTCAGTCTGGAGCTTAGCCCCGCCCAAGACGATTGTGATTGGTTGAAAGAAATGCCAATAAACCAGATCACCTTTTCTTACATCCCAGTTTGTTGTGTGGTTGTGGGCCCCCCAATCTGAAAACCAGTGTTCTGACAGGCAGTAACATTAATAACATTGTTTTTTTTTGGGGGGGGGGGGTAATTGATTCTATGCGGTCAGCCTTTTAATGTGCGTGGCTCACCTTTTGTCGCAATGTAATGGTTACCGGGCAACACTGTGTTGGCCAAAAAAATGTCAGTGTGCACGTTCATGGATTACTTGGAACAATCTGCCCCGCTGTGTTTAGGCTTCTGAAACTGATATGGAAGGATTACTGAGTCTGGTCTCCATCTCCATAATATCTGTATCTCAGCAGAGGCTATGACCGCATCTCCGTGCGTGTGTTCCGGGTTTTAAAGCAGTGGCAGCAGCCGGCGCCGCAGCAGCAGCGGAGGGAGGGATGGCCGCCCCTCCCCTCCCCTCCCCCAGCTGTAACAATGGCAGCTAGCACTGGGAAGCTCACAGCCATTTGAGCTGCACATCACTCACACTCCTAACGTGTAAGGTAATACGTGGCATGTTGGGACTGATAGGTTACTTAGGATAAATGTACTGTACCTGTACCTGTACTGGGCAGCAGCGCCATGGGTGAAGCCAAAGTAATTGCCGGTAGCCATTTTGGCATCTTCACCGAGCCGGCTGGGCACTGCGGAGGACAGACAAACACACGGCTAACCGTTAGCGGCCCAAGGACTACCATTAACGTGACTATCTTAAAACTGCTTCTAACGTCACTTCAACCTGTCTAGCTGTAAAATACCAGACATGTTTTTGTAACGATACTCACCATAGGTGAAAGACACCACTGGACATATGGGAATCATTGGGTTTGTGTTTTCTAACGACGGTCGAGCAGTAGAGCAGCGTATTTATATGACATGTCGTACCCGGAAATGCCGTCTAAGCGCGTGCGCAGAGGACAAAAGCAATGGTGTTAAGCAGAGTTCTGCATGCCCGCTGTAAACTGCATGGCAATCACGGGGGCGCGCACAGCTCCTTCTGCAGCAACATGCAGTTCTCTGCAGGCAGGCAGGTCAGGTCAATGTAAAATATGTTTTCCTTTTTTTGTGGTTTATAGTTCAACTTCATTAAAATCATAATAACATTATGAGACAGTACAGGCAGTGTGGGGAAATACAAACACACAAAATATGGAAATGGAAAACGTAAATAGCACAGAAATAAGGAAATTAATCTAATTTAATCTAATCCAACACATCTCAATCAAAGGTCCTCTTTGTTTGTTTTTTAGAGATTATTTTTTTATATTTTAATTCCAAAGGCCAAGGGATGCATAGAATCCTTATCCATGAAATAACTGGCCTTTTTAAAAATAGAAATCTGCCTGCCTCTATGGAAATTTAACTAAGGGGGTTGTAAACTTATGCCCCCTGTATTTTAAGGAAGATTATAATTTATTTACAATGCATTATTCATTCACAAATAAAATTGGTGTCCTTAATTAAGGCATTAAGAAGATTTCCAAAAGATGGGTTCTATATTCCTTTTTTTTTCGCCTTTATTTGATAGGACAGCTCGTTGAGAAAGAGGGGAAGACAAGCAGGAAATCATCAGAGGTCAGATTTGAGTTCAAAGCATAAACCTCTACATATAGTATATGTGTACCTGCTCTACCCACTGAGCCAATCTGGCCACCCATATGCATATTTTTAAACTTATATTTTGGGAAAAGTCCAGTCTGCTCTGATTGGTCAGCACTTCCGTTTTTTCTGCATCTCTGCGACATCATTGCAGCCAGGGAATGACTATAACAGCACTTTCTACCTATATGTAGTGTAGTATAATATGACACTATACAGAACTGCTGGACGCTCATTTAAAAGCACATGCAGTCTCTGAATATGGGCTGTGTGCATTCACATAGCATTGATAGAATCAACTTTTTTTTCCAGCCAAGAGAGGAAAATACTCTTTGGTCTCACTAAACGAATAAAAACTTTTATATTACAGTATACCAATGCAAACATACACACAACATACATGCAGTACACAATGTGCTTTCTCTGTAGAAAGGTGCTAATTAGGAGTTTATTCATCAGCGTTATTGCACTAGGCGTAAAGGCTCTCTTATAGATCTCGTTGTTTGATAAAGGTACTCTGTTGTCTCTTTTTTAAACTTTTAAGTTTCACAGTATTTATACAGCACCTCAAATAAGACATGGAAATCTCACTTTTTACAAACCTTTACCAAAATCCATGCATAGCACTTTCCATACATATACAATGTAACACAAAGTGCATCACAAAAACTGCACAGTGATAAATTGTTTTAATAAATTACATAACTAAAACTAAAAACACTATCACAGATCTCATGTTTCCCCAAAAAACTTTGTCACTTTTTCAACATTTGTTGACTTTTTCTGAGCATTTAGAAATTTCTGTGGGCTTTTCCCAAAATTTTTGAAGCTTTACTTTTTATGTCCCTTTTTTGGATGTTTTAGTTAACATCCTTTCACATTTTTGTTACTTTATTTGACATTTGTTCATAATTCTAGTCGCTGACAAGTTTCTCTTTTTTAAGTTCTTTTACCAATTGTTTTTTTCTCCAAATGCTATAAAATTTGGAGAAAACACCAAAACACCCAAATTCAATGAAAGTAGTGAACTGATTATTTAACTTGTGAGGAGCGTTGATGGCAACCATCCACGTTAGGTTTTTGAAAAATTTCTATGAAAGAAACCCAAATTTCTGATATAGAAACTTTTTGGAAAGGAGTCAAATTTGACCCGAAGACAAAAGGAGAGTTTAACAAATAATAAATACAGTGATAGCTAGAAGCAGACTTGCATGGTTATTTTCCATTATGCTACAAATTTGCATATCTTTTATGTTTGCACAATGCATGAAATGTGTTGTTGTTTTTCTTCGTTTTGGGAAAAACAAAAATATCACAGCCAATAAAAGTCATTGTACAAATTTTATTAAACAACACATTTTTTTATAATACACACAGAACTTTGTTAACCAATGGGTTTGTCAAAAAAGATCTCAATTTACTCGAAACACAGTTTCCCTCCTGATGACGTGATGCAGTTTGACTTCAACAAATTATACTTATCAAAATTGGTAGGCGAATAAGAAAAAATTACATCATTTCATAAACCCCATATTTAAATAATTGTATAACAGACGCAGCTTTTCTACTGGACACTGAGGAACCTCCTCTTCTTGGCTGTGTGTGTGTAAGCATGGTGACGCCACTCCACATCGGCCGTACTCTCATTCTCCAGGGTGCCCAGTTTGATCATATACACTGGACAAAAGAACACACACAAACATGTTACACATCCCAGGAGAACAGTGGAACACAATGGAGTGAAACGTTTAGTGCAGCAGTGTCCAAACGGGTTTTACAGAGTGCCGGATTTGATAATATGAAGATGCTTGGGGGGGGACAATGGTCCCTTCTCATCATTCTTTTAACAATAAAAGTTACATACAAATGCACTGATCTATCTATCTATCTATCTATCTATACACACACACACACACACACGCTAAAGTTCATTAAAAAGAGGAATAAAAAAACATCTTTTGGAAATTGATCTTAATGACTTAATTTTTTTTTTTTTAAATAGGAAAATCCAACTTTTAAGGACACCAATTTTCTTTGTGAATGACCAATGTATTGTAAATAAATAAATATTCTTCCTTAAAATACAGGGGGCATAAGTATACACACCCCTATGTTAAATTCCCATAGAAGCAGGCAGATTTTTATTGTTATATTTTATTGTTATTGTTGTTATTTCATGGATCAGGATACTATGCACCCTGATAAAGTGATAAAGTTCCCTTGGCCTTTACAAAAGATGTTTGTTTATTCCGCGATGTTTGGTGTTTTTTTGCCCCCTACATCTCCTTCCAGGCAGGGCAGCAATGGTTATGTTTAAAGTAACACACACACACTTACATTTCATTTCAAACCGGGGTCCGACTTCTGTCAGCTCCACGTTCCTGTGGTCTGTTTTCTTGTAGGTGTGATGTCTGAAATAAATAAACGCATTATGTCTTGTACGGTTTACTGAGTGTGTGTGTGACATGTGCATCGAGGGGGGGGAAGGGGTGTCCTTTCACACTGACCTGAAAGAGATGAAATCCTCTTGGTTGGCAAATGTGATCACACGCCTGCTGTCCTCCTTCGGCACGGGGAACAGATACTTGAGGATATTCGAGACCTGCGGGGGCAGAATTGATTAGATGTGAAAGAGAGTATCAATGGCACGACGCGTTCGATGCCGGGTCCAGCTCTCCCTTACCCTACTGCCGAGTCGCGAGGTGAAGTTGTGAAAAATGAGGTGTGGGTAGGCTTCGGACATGGTGCCTATGTCTGGAACGTCGTGCCTCATCACCACGTTGTACAGGGTGAAATACGCCGTGGGGCCAAACGGCAGGTGGCACACCACCAGCCCATCTGGGAAGGTACACAACACAAGACATCAGATACTCCCTGTGCAGGGCTCTGCACGGACTCTACTTCACTTTAAACTTAAACGTGGTATCATGACTTTGCGTAAACATACACGCCGGCTTTTTTAAGTCAAAGTGGCGTGTTATCTGTACGCATTTTGAGCTCTCTGAAGATAGGAAAATAAGTTACAGCCCCCTCGCTCTGAATCGGCACGGCGCAGGCAGGTAGAAAGGGGAGAAGGGATGGGGGGGGG
>NC_048411.1:2960912-2999698 GCF_013103735.1 Etheostoma cragini | reverse complement strand
CTGGGCACGCCAGCCTTGTTTGTGAAATCTTAGATTTCCCCCCCCTCCCTTTGTAGAATTTATTGTTTTACGTCACAGATAGGCTACCCAAGTAACAACTATGAGGTAGAATACATTTCTGTATTGAAACTACACAATGATTACTGCGTTCATTATTGCATTCTCAACTTGTATATGTTCAAATATTTGTCCTTGTATTTTATCCAAGCATTATTTCATGTATCTTGTATGTACGTATATTGTATCCTAGTATTTCGTTTATATTGATATTCTGTGCTATGTGACTGATTTTGCTGTTGCGACACTGTAATTTACCATGTTATTGGGATCAATATCTATCTGTCTATCTATCTACCTGATTTCACAATTTTCATATGACATGCCATCTATTCTCCTTTAACTTCCGCGAGCAAAAAGTAAATAAATAAAATGGCGGTAAAGGCACGTGGCTGTGGGATTGCGGTACTGCGCTTACCGTCCCAACCCAAGAGACGAGCTTCTCAGAGCCCCAGAGACCAAACACCTGTCCCCACTACGAGAGAGAGGAGAGAGGGAGGGGGGTCGGCGTACCTGGCTGTCCTCTGGTTTCGTGCACGATGACGAGGTCCGTGACGTTGTTGGCCTTGCAGGCGCTCACCAGCGCATTGATCTCGTGGTTTCCTCTGTTCATGCGCTGGGCTCCGGGGAACATCAGCTTCACCTCCTGGAACCAGTCACATGCATCACTCATTCATTCTCTGCTCTGGCTGCGTTCCAAAGAAAAGGAACTCAGTGGTCTACATCAGAAATATGGCATTCTTGTGGCCGGGTTGGGTCAGTGGGTAGAGCAGGCGCACATATACGGGTTTGAGTCCGACCTGGGATGATTTCCTGCATGTCTCCCCCCCCCCCCCCCCCCCCCCCCCCCCTTTCTCTCTCACCTAATTGTCCTGTCCATTAAAGAAAAGCCCAACTAAATAATCTTAAAAAAAAAGAAATATGGCATTCTTTTTAACTAAGCTACCACATAAATAAAAGTGTGGATACCATGCAAAACTCTTTGCAAATGCAATTGATCACTTTCACTGTTTATTAGTTGCAGTATTTCTAAATTTCTGATTTATTAACTCAATATTTAGGTAGAATTCTATACAAATGAGGGTTCCAAAAAGTAGTGTAAAACTAGTGGTAGTAACGTGGTGGTAATGAAATAATAATAATAACGTGTTAAAAATGTCAAATGTAAAAAAAAAAAGTGTTAATCTTTTTGACCGGGGAGGACAACACAAGGATTATTGATATAACTAAATGACTCCATCTGCTGTCCTAGCTGATTCTGACCTTGGAAAACATTTTGAGTCTTGAGCTGGGGTCTCTGGAGGTGGTGACCATCACTTTAGGGTCTTCTACTCCGGCCCACTTATACTCATCGTCCATGTGGGAGCTGACACCTGCACACAGCCAGAACAGCAAGGGCAATGGATACAAAACACTGACACAACCAGATTGTTTACACACACACACACACTAATATTCCTTTATGACTCTATATAGGACGATTTAATCACGTAAACAGCATATTCTGTTTATATATGCTGAATAAGTTCTTTTCCCGTATTTAGCATGGTGTGACATGCTGGTATTATTACGGTTTTAGAAGCATTCTTTGGACATTCTTTTATGCTGATATATCGGCATATCAGATATTTTTAAATAACCAAACATTCATATCGGCATCGGCCTTAAACATCCTTTATCGGCCGGGCCCTGGTCGGAATATTGTTTCTTTTGGAAATATTACAGAAATAACAATATCACCGGAATATTATTTGCATGTAAACGTAGTCACTGGTGCACTATATGATGGTGTTGGTAACATGCAGCCATAGGAGCCCCCACCTTCTGCCCCTTCATCGTCGTACTCCAGCAGGTCCTGCAGCTGCAGGGCCTCTTTGCGAACCTCCGTTGGAAGAAGCCGATTCTCTGCAGAGGGAAGAAACAGCTTGCGTTACACCAGGATCTGGATCATTTCCACTGCTGACAGACCACAAGATGCCCCCCCTACCTTCAAGAGCGCCCTTCAGCTTCTGTTTCTTCTCCTCCACCGTCCGCAGACGGTCCTCCTGGGCCTTCCTGTACAGGTACTCCCGCCTCAGCCTCACCTCGCGACGCAGCTAGCGCGACAGCAACAGCACATGATGAAAGGCTCGTCATTAGGGATGGGGATCAAAAATCTGATGTAATGTGATTTGATTTGCCACAATTTTAAAAATGAATCTTTTTTTCTGGAATAAATATATTTTATTTATTTTTTCCAATGATTGACCTGCATATGTTCTGTTTCTATGGTACTGCCGATGGCGACAACATCATAACTGTTTCCATCGAAACAGAGCGGAAGCAGAAAAAGCAGAACATCCGTGATATGTTCGTCTTTACAAAGTAGATAAATGTCAGACTGACATGTGATGTCCCTCTTCTTTAGAATTGTCTCATGATATATTGTCTCTAGAAGTGTTTTGTTCAACTTTGTTTTTTATTAATGAAGGAAAAGATAATCCCAATACTCAAATCTATTGAATCCCAATACTTCTAGAATCAAATCGGGACAAATGCATATCGTCCCGGTCCTAGTGTCCATACATTTTGATAGGAATATGTGAGCTTGCAACATGGAAGTAACATCAAGAGTTAACATTATGTATAGATCTTGATGTTTATGTCATATACTATACAATTGTATAGTTTACATTTTCAATAAATAACATTAAATGGTGGCAGTGTCAGAAAGCTAAACCCTAAAGTTATAATAATAACGTGTCCTTTTTATACTGCACGTGGAAATTGCAGTTTACAGGCCAGAATTACACACACAACGGACTAAATGGAGAGACGTCCGAGAAATTGGGGGTTCGGTGCCTTGCTCAAGAGCACACTGGCAGTGCCCAGGAGGTGGACTGGACCTCTCCAGCTACAGTCCACTACCATACTTCGGTCCGTGCGGGGACTTGAACCCGTGACCCTCCGGTTCCCAACCCCCTCCTGACTGAGCTACTACCACCCCCAAGACAACATAAGACATCATGGTTAATGTTATACACACTTTACATAGACCAGTTTTGGGAATTAACACCTATGTTAACTTAGAGATGCTAACTGAACCGGAATACGTTCCATAACCAAGGACACATGTAATAAATCATGTTTTCATCCAGTCATGGTTCGTAACATTGTAAATGCAGTTCTGGGGTCCAGGAGTTTATTCAGTTGCTAACGTATCCTCTAACTTAAGACTGTGACGTTTACACTCAACGAAGACACATTTCATACCACGCGTTCCAAAAGAATGAATGCTCAGAAATCTTTTCTGTTTGAACTTACCATGGTGCTTGTTTAGCTTGGAGCTTGCTAGCATTCGGGCACTACTCACATGGACACATGAGGACATGCGTACAAGAGCTTCCGTCATTGGCCGACAGAGGATCCAATAAAAGCGCTGGATACTGACTAGAACGCTTTTCAAAATAAAAGCCCAAGTTAAACTCCAGCCTAGCTACAGTGTTGAGCAGTGTATATATATGTGTGTGTGAATATATATATATATATATATATATATATATATATATATATACAGTATATAAATATAATATATATATATACACATATATATATATATATACACACATATGTATATATATATATATATATATATATATATATATATATATATATATATATATATATATATATATATATATATATATATATATATATGCACACACACACATATACACAATGTATATATTAATATTACTGGTCTATGGCAGTACCACAGGCTTCAGACTGGCCCCAAAATCAAAACAGGTTACTATTAAAATGTGTTATGATACAAGTATTTGCGGTTGTTGAGTTATTAAGTTATTGCAACAGTTCTTTACTTTCTATAATAATAATATGATGCATTAACCAGACTCCAGTGCAGACTATAGTTACTATGAAACACACACGCACACATGCACACACACAAAATGGTGAAGGGTGCAAACAAAGAAAACCAGACAGACCAAACAGAAAGATATTAAGATGAAATAAATAATAAAGACAGAAAACAAATACATTCATACAAATTACGTGTTGAATAAGAAAAGAGTGAGTGAGTGCAAAATGTGCAAAGAAAATTATATGTAGTATGTGCAGCGGCTTTGTCAGCTGAAATTATCACATGTTCTAGCTTCATTTCAAATCATGATCTTTTCTTTCAAAGGGTTTCAAGGGGGAAATTCTTTTATTTTTAAAGACACAAGAAATATTCTTTATGAAGAAATAAGTTTATATTTATTGGACAAACCAAACAGAGGCAATCTCACACAGTGTAGAGATGAAACATGTTACGGGCTGAAAAATAAATGAAGGGCCTCATTCCAACAGTCATACATCAATTTGGAAAAAGACAATATTTCCAAAGTTCATATCCATGTTCAGAGATGTTATTACTTTAGACAGATTGATTAGATCTTTGCTCTTTTGAGGATTTGAATGGATTTCAGTTAAGTTTCCACAGGGTGCATGTATCATTTCTGGAACAAAGCTCTTCAAATATATGCATTTATCTATATACTTAATACATTCTCTTCTGTACATTTAAGTCTCATGCTTTGCTTGAAACTGTGCTTTCAGCATTCATCCTCAATTCCATGACAAAAGACAAAAAATAGCACACAGTATTCAGGATCAATGCTGCATAGTTTCAACTTTGGAATATCAAACATAATGTCTTTGTAAACCAACAGAGTGTAGCCATATAGTATAGGTACGGGAGATGGAAACTGTATGAAATCGGTCAAGTTGTCAAAACAAGTTTAAAAATACACAGAATTTCTCTTAGATGCAAGAATGCTTCACTTATTCTTAACATTTTGGTGATGAATGGAAGATACTGCAGTGTACGTAGTTCATGTCACCACGTAAATGTCTTTAAAAGCAGTGAAGCCAACCATCAGAGGACGTTAGGACGCGGCAACAACTGGAATCCATGTGTCCAACCGTTGAGGAGTTTCAGCACAAATCACACATCAAAACAGAAAAGAAGCAATAAATAACACAAGGATCATAAAACCATGGGGAAATCTTGGAAATGTTATTTACAGAGAAATATTAACATAGTTCCATAATACTCCTTCAGAAGGTGTTTTGGTGTCCTACGAGAATCAAAGAAAAGACAAACAGATGTTCTGACCCACTGCAGTCGTAGAGGAGCTTTCAGAGTTTCACCAACACGTTACAGTAAGAACACGTCACAAGGGTTCATGAGGACCGCGGCCCGGCAGTCCCTAGTTGTAACCTCCATTAAGGCAATAGCAGACAACAAGAGGAGACCTTGTATATCGCCCTCCAGGGAGACGCACAGAAAGGGCCAGTGAGTGATCTGTTGGGGGGGGTCGGGGGACGTGTACCAGCTGGTTTAACCAGTGGAAGAAATCTGAAAATCATGTTGCCGATGTCCACACTAAGCCGGCTAACGTGCACACATTCCAATTCTTGTGACACTGAAGCTGCCTTCAAGATGCTCACGGTCACATTAGGACATCGGAGCCGTACGCGGGTGCTGAGACTTGGCAGACGACAGCCCACATGACTGTGAAAGGGAACCTGGAGAGGCTTTGCTCCAGGTCTTCTCCACTCTCTGCCTCACCTTGCATTAAATATTAAAAAAAAAAAACCTGAACCTGGAATTGTTCATGATCAATATGTCTTTTTTCTTCCCAGTCAGTAGAAAGAAGTTGAGTGTGTACATGATGGTTAACATTATCCAAGTTGTTTGATCAGGACGTTGCGAAGCATCCCAGATGCTGACACAACGAGGGATTCAAAGTGCAACTTTTGAGCCCAATGCTAATTGGGGGTCAAATAATTATATGGGGGTCTAATCTTCCCTGTTCTCTCAAACTGCCTCGGTCCACATCTGGCGAGACAGATGTAGCCCGCTCACTCTGCTGAGTCTGCTGAGTCTCAGTTGGTTAAATCTCTGTTTAGGACAAAACCAACATTCATACAGGTTAATGACTAAGCTGACACAGCCAGACATGGCCTGCCTATCCTGGGATTAGGGGGGGGGGGGGGGAAATAGCACTGACTTGTAGGTTTTTCTTTGAACAAAGCTGTCCTGGGTGGCGCCAAGCCCTGTTAGCAGAGGTAGCGAAATGGGAGGGACATCCAATCGTGTCTCTCATCTCATCTCATTATCTCAGCAATGCAGATCCGTTGAGCCAGGCCAGTTAATGACAAACTGTGGAGTATGTGATCAGCTCTATATGGACACTTGAAATTCCAGAAAGCATTAGATCATCGTTTCCCTGCTCCGCCGTGAAACACGGCGAAGGCAAGGCTAAGTGTGGACGGGAGGCCAAAACGAAGCAAAGAAGGGGAAGTCGTTTAGGAGTTCTTAAATCAATTCACTGTGAATGATTGATCAGTATTTTTATGTAGAGACACAAGACTACATGTGCAGTTAACCACTGAAGCCAACAAGTAGAAAGAAAGACAAAGAAAGAAGACAGTCAGTGGTCACTGTAAGCATGCTCTCCATTAGTACACCAACCACACACCATGGGAACTCTATTTACAGCCGCTGATTCAGAGTGGGAAATATTAAGCCAACTTATTCAATAGCCATTCATCAGATTTTAATGTCACGACTCAGTACAGTTCATGGGGCGTCTCGTGGCTGTTTCCTATTGGCTGGAATGGAAGTGACAGCAGTAGTGCAGATGTGGAGTCAGTCAGAAGGACAGGTACCAGAAGGAGTTACCTGGCTGGGTCAGGGGCTGTGTGTATGGCTTGGAGATGCTTTATGCTTCCGTTCCCGATGGAACAGGAGCGCTTATAGTTCTTCGTAATCGCCGTCATCTCTTTTGATCGAGCCTGCTCCTCCGCCCAGAAAGTCCTCCAACTCGTCCACCTCGGTTTTCTTGGTCCGGGATTTCTTCTTCTTTTTCTCATCTCCTGTTGCATCGTCGTCTTTTTCCTTTTTCTTGTGTTTGTGTTTCTTCTTGTTCTTCTCATCCTCCTGAAAAAGAAAGGACGCCATTTATTGTAGTAATATTGCTGTCTTTATTACTCTTTAGTATTAGGTAATAGGAACAACAACAGCTTTACCTCTTTGCTTTTCTTCTTCTTTTTCTTCTTCTCTTTGGAGGAGTGTTTGCTTTCTTTCCCTGAAGGAGGAGCAGATACATACAGGAATTACCATATGACCATATGGCCTTAGCAATAAACAAGCCATTCTTGAATTTCTTTGCGCCTTTCTTTTTTTCTAGGCTATATACATTATAAATATATATATATATATATATATATATTTTTTTTAATTTCTTTTTTGGTTCAGGCGAGGTTTAGGCACCGGCCCTGTTTTAAAAGCATCGTTTTCGCACTGGTATCAGAAAAAACCCAAACCATACCCTACCCTAGAGGAGCGGGATGCTGTCTTGTACTTTGGGGCATGCAGTTAAGGAAGTGCTATTCTAAATGGGTGGACAGACGTGTGTGGACCTGCCTTCCTGGTCCTCGCTGCTGTCCTTGGCTGCGGGAGCCTCTTCTTTGAAGCCCAGGCCAAACAGGTCGGTATCGTCCTTGTGTTTGAAGGAGATCATAGTGGGCTTCAGAGGCTCTGCCACATTGTCTAACTGCAGGTTGTCATCAGAGAGGTCGGACAGAAGCTCGTCTCGGACTGGAAATGTCTCCTGGGAAAAGAGGGAGACCCAAAACTGAACGCTCTCACTAAAATGGCATACAGAAATAAGACTTGCTATCATACCGTGGATTCGAGTGAATGACTCAACTGTTACACTGAAAACTTCCTGCAGAGTGAGTCTGCTGTGACGGCAGGTGTGTTCCACGTTACCTTTATTATTTTTGGCGTGTCTGATGCTTCAGACTCAAAGTCGGGATCATCCATGACAAAGGAGAGCATCTGCTGGGCCACCGGGGCCTCGGGCTCCGAGTCAGACTCCTCGGCTCTGGCTGCCACTCCCTTCTTCCTGGCCGGGTGTTGGGGCGGCTGCTCTGCAGCTGGAGTCAGAGTCAGGGAGATGCTCGGGCCTTTAGGGGCCACCTTTGGTTTGGTGATGTGGATCACAGGCCTAAACCGCAGAATATGGAACATATTTGTATTCCATATACACCAGTGTCTTTTACATTCTTCACTTGCTAACTTTGTTTCTTATCTGTTCACTCATTGTGAAGTCACTGTAGCAGCAGTGAAGAAACCACAGGAAGTCAGCAGCCATCATAGCTACATCTAACATCAAGTCAGACTCGATAAAAAACGCACAGTAGAATATACAAATGAACAAGTCTTGCGACACTCTTTGCTTGCTGTCAAGGCACTGCAGGGGGCCAAGGAACCCACTAAACCCTGTAAACCCACTACAGGGTTTCATTCCTTTTCTGATATTGGGGGAATCATTAAAGACATTAACATTTTCAATGTTCCTTTTACATGCAGAACCAATGTATTGGTGAAATCAGCAATTTGGGTCTTTTACGATTATCTTTTGAGCCTTTTTAGGCCTTTACTGACAGGACAGCTGAAGACATGAAAGGGGAGAGGGACGGGAAGAATGTCATACAGGACGTAGGTCAGAGTCGCTGCGTCAACGAGTAAACCTCTATATATGGGCGCCTGCTCTACCAACTGACCCATCCGGGCGCCTTTTGGTGATGGTCCACATGGTCTTAGCTGCTTAGCTAACTGCTTAGCAACCAATCTGCACCCACCATACATGTTGCTTCCTGTCAAAATGTTTTACAATTCTACATGACAGTACGGATTGAAAATGAACAGAGAAGCAAAATAATCTATTGCCTTGTGGTTGTTAGAGTTGATGTTGCTAGTTAATGGCAATGCCCTGGTTGGTTAACTTTTACTTTGGCTTCCTATGACAGACCCACATTCACTCTGTACCTCAACCCATACAGTATTACAATAGATTCATATAAGAACTTACGCTTTGAGCTCGGGCTCACTGTCCAGGTCTTGGTCCTGTTTGATGGCGGGGGCTGCTTGGCCCACCTCGTCCTCATCACTGGTCAGAGTGAGGTCTTTACTGAGGGGCAGGGTCCTGGGCTGGGGGAGACTGGGCTCCGTGTCATCAGGATCCAGCCCGTCCTGGAAACCAGACACCATTGGGTTTCCTCGGCTCTCCCCATCACTGGGACAGAGAAAGGACAGGACAGAGCTCTTTTTACCTTCACTCATTAAAAGAGCGCCTGCTGTAGTGTGGGGCTGGTTAAACAAAGCTTGGTTTAACAGATCGGTTAAGGTTGATTTCAAAGTTAATGTAAACAAGGTCTAATGTAAGACCGGATTGTTAAAGCTCTGACCTGTCGCTGTCCATAGCCACTGCATGCTGAGACGGCTTGGTCCGGGGGGGCAGGCTGTCCTCCAGAAAGCTTTTATCCAGTCTCTCATCAGGCATGAAATCGTCCACACTCTGAACCTTAGCAGGAAACCCTGATGCAGGCGGCTCGTCTGGGTAGAACATACAGCCCAAGTTATGTGATAACTTTATTCAAATCAAATGAAACAGTGACAAACCCACTTCACCAGCCAGTCCTTTGGTCAGGTTTACTTATGGCTGAATAATTCATATAAAAAGGTGATCTCAAAAACATTGTTTACTTTAACAATTTTCATCAAGTAACAAATAATTGCGTTTGGCCAACTGCTTTAGAAGCTACATCTTATTGTTGTTTGTTCATGTCTGTCAGCCAAGCATCAACAGCTTCTTTAATTCATCAGATTATATTAAACATTTCAGTTAATCTAGACAAAACCAATTTTTTTCATAAAAATCTAAGTCCTCTCTGCTGCACGATGAAACAATTAATTTCAAATTAAAGACACAGCAATGTTTTAAGTGTATACTGCTCCAAATAATCAGCACTGTACAGATTAGTTCATGGATAACATGATTTGCGTTAGCCTTCTAGAACCTTTCTGATGTGCTTCCTATAGACTTGTCCAGAGTATAAGATGCAGTTTCAGAGTGAGGATGTGAGTATCATCTATGGTTGCTACAATGTGCACACACCTACAGAGGAGTTAACATGTGGACTGATGCAGAGTCTTATACTGCTTCAATAATGTGTCAAAGAGACTCACCTGGTGCAGAAGCAGGGGCCTCAGAGGCAGGAGTTGAACCGAACCAGCGGGACATGAAGCCACGTTTCTGGGGGCCCAGCGTTCCAGATGCAGCCGAGGCCTGTACGTGTTCGGGTGACTGGGCCGATGGCTTTGTCTCAACAGCGGGTGAAGCTGCCCTGCTAGCCACTGTCGGCGGAGGCGGAGGTGGAGCGGAGGAGATGGACACAGACGGTGACTGTGGGAGCATCTGGGAGGGCATTGGGAGCTGAGGGGTGCTGGGGCTGGAGCTGCCTGTGGAGGCCCCACTGGGAGGGATGATGGGGGACTGGGAGCCAGAAGAGGGACTCTGACCGTTAGCTGGACCAGGAGAGCCATAGCCCTTACTGCGAGACTCAAGGTTCTCCAGGAAACTGCAGGAATCACAACAGGGCTGGTTAATAAACTACAATTCACCTGCAACCAATCCCCGTCTAGGGGCTCTTTACAACAGTGCACTAACAGAGAGAGAAACAAAGCAGACAGTACATCTCATAGTTCTGATCTTCAGTCTCCTGCTGCACAGAGAGCTCCTCCAGGGTGGCGTCCATGTCCAGCTGGTTTGTCTCCAGCTGTCTCAGGAGGGTCTCCCTCTACACAGACACACGCAGACACAGCATTACTCAATCTCAGATTAACCCTTCTTCATATACACGCTGTGCAAAACATGAACAAAAATTACAGAACGGACAAACTAAATATTTATGACACCAATTATCACAAAGTAAAAAAGAACCTGTAGCTGCAGGAAGGGGATGTTGAAAAACCTGTGCAGATATTTCAAGCCAAAGCCATTCTTCATTGAGGACTCGGCATAGTGGATGTAAGATGCTCCCATTGGTCTGTAAAACACAAGTAATACTGGTTGTCCTTCACAACAGTTTCTAACACATGCAGTATATTTGACAGTAATCCGTTTAAATATAATAAGGTCAAGATTATAAACATGTTATAGCTGCATTAATTAAATGCAGGCTTTTTGGACATGGATTTGTTATTTTATTAGAACATATTCCTGAATAACTTACATAATTAATAATACCAAGCAGGCTTTTTGAACTTTTATGACTGTTTTTGCTGCATTTATAGCCCAAGAGCATCATCCACCCATCACTACCATTTAGCCAAGGGTTGATCTCTACCTGTTCAGTCCAGCAATCAGGTCTCTTATATCGTCAGGGAGGATGACACGATGCTCGCCCATGTCCCTGTGGTTCCCCAACACACACACCGGCACATGGGTGGGTACTTTGGGCAGTTCCCTCAGGATGTAGCTAAAAGTCCTGCAATTGACAAAATCACAACACAACACTGATTGGTACAGTATCAGTCAGTACGTATTCAAACCAGTCTCTCAGGTACACATGAGAAACCTTTAAATACTTCGGAAAGGCGCCCCAAGCAATTTGGGGTTCTGTGCTTTGCTCAAGAGCACCTTGGCTCTCTTAAGTAATTTTAGCAGGGGGGGGACTGGCCCCTCTCCAGCTACCAGTCCACCACCATACTTCTGGTCCATACGGGGACTTGAACTCCCTACTGACCAAGCTACTGCCACCCACCACAATGGAGTATACATTGTGGGTGAATGCTTCCTGTACTAAAGCTCTTTAAGTAGTTGTTGAGACTAGAAAAGCCCATTTAAATTTACAACGTTTCTTTTGTACATTTACAACAGATACAAAATGTGTGATTAATATTGAGTTAACTATGAAGTTCCTTCATCACCAGTAACACACACACACACACACACACACACACACACACACACACACACACACACACACACACACACACACACACACACACACACACACACACACACACACACACACACACACACACACACACACACACACACACACACACACACACACACACACACACACACACACACACACACACACACACACACACACACACTCTGTACTTTAGTCTGACTCAACATTATGACACCCAACTAATTCTCTCTTTTCCCCATGAAGGACAAGTAGAAGCACAAATCTCAGCCTGTCTGACAGTGAACCAATCTCTTGAAGGTGACAGCAGCAATATATGCAGTTACGGTTAGACATCTGCAAACGATGTGTATCTAGACCCACTCCTGGCATGTAATCACTCACTAAACCCCAAACTGTGCAATTTGGTCATAAAACAATATTTTAGAGTAGCTTCATGTTATTTTGCGCAAATTGAAACTAACAACAGGGGAAACCTATTAGACTGCTGTACTAGTGTGTGTATGGGTCTGAATTAGGAAACAGTTCATTTGATTCGTAAAGTAATTATTTTACTCTTGTGATTTACATCGCATGTTTTCTTTGTAAAGGTATTTGCTTCCCGTGTGTTGTCTCCTGTCACCATGGCACAACAACATTTACTGTAAATACCTATTGATGCATCATGTCCCTTTTGTATATATTCTGGTATTTAAAAAAAATGTAATCTTAATTTATTCCCTCAGATATGATGTCTAAAATAGCCGTGTTAAAATGTCTGTGAGGTTTTTGCCTTTGAAGCTGAACAAAATCCAGCCGTAGAAGCTCTCGGCTGAAACCTAATCTGCCCATGCATATTGTAGCATCAGAGCTCCGTATCAGGACAACAAGTCAGACAGACGACTCTTACCACTGCTTGGTAATGTCAAACATCATGATGACTCCATTACAGTTCTTGTACACGTCCAGAAACTCTGCATCCAGGGCCACCTCATCGGACTACAACACACATATTAGACACATGTATTAAAACCTCTTCCTCTGGCCTGCTCCATCACTGACCCACATACTTTCAATGACCCATGCCTTTCCAAAACACATGACAATCATGTGATAATCACCTCTTGGGGCTCATTCTCCAGTTTCAAATTCTCTCCCCGTCTTTTGCCTTTGCCTGAAAGCAAGAAGAAAAGAAAAAATCACAAGTTTAGGCGGGCTGAAAAAACAAACAAATATTACAACCTTAGTTTGTTGCTTTATGTTAGATTATGTTGAGTAAAACAAGCAGAGAGCACAGCCGCTTTTCTTAAGGAAAAACATCTTCCAGCCTAATTTTAACACACACTATGTTTTAAATACACAGTGCTGGATTTAAGTCAAGGTTCACGCGGTGCAGACGCTCAGCTCAGGCTCTAGCTATACAGAAAAGCAGACAAACTCAGCCAAACTCAGAAATGGAGCCACACAGCAAACCTGGGAACAGTCAAACCTTGAGAATATTGACATTCAGATAAGAGTGAAACGAGACGGGACAAACCCACAGCACACAAGCAAGCTAGCTCAATTTCTACACACTATAGTGGCGCTCACCTACACCTTCGGGAAGAGGATATTTTTGGCCTGAGATGAGTGCAAGAGAGGTTCAAAAAAGACAACATCAACAGTGAGGACAGAAAAAACAAACAAGCTACCATGCGTGTATTTGTCATCATGAAATACTGTAGCAGGTTGACAGCAATAGACAGAAGAAGGTACAGTATAGCTTCATAGAGCCTGAGTGGAAAGTCTGCTTCTTTAATGGACACGTGTGTCAAAACTCACCTTTGTCTACCACGTCCCACACCTCTACCTTCACCACATCATCAGTAGCTGGGGAGGAAAAGAAAGGGCGTTTTCAGTGTTCATGTTCATGGGCCACAGAGGGAAACGTTTCAATTGTGCAGGCTGTTGAGAACTGAAAACACCTGAAGAAGCAGGGCTGGTAAAGGTGTGCTTGGTATGGGATGACTAACACGAACACAGTAAACCTACTCTAAAACTTGGTTAGCTGAAGCTACATCTGAAGACACAGTCTGTTTTACCTTGGTATGGAGCCACTGAAATAAATCACCCAGGCACAAACAGCAGATGTCAAATATTCACCAAAATACTAACATGAAAAAAATCAAATAAGCTGTAATGTTCAGAGATGACATGAGTGGCAATGACTTACTTTTGTAGTTCCAATGGATACTTGTGGCTTGGATCTCCTGAGTGGGTAGATACTCCTCCACAAACTTCTTGCCTTGCAGTCGATGCCATAAAGTACTCTTCCCAGTGTTTCTATCTCCCCGGATGACTATTTTCACTTGGATGGCAAAGAGATTGCACAATAATTTTGGCACTTCAATAATTCAACTAAGAAGCTACATTTCAACTTTTATACAGACATTTTGACTGCAGATGCCTGTTCACCGAATTGGCTGCATCACTTACTATTATACTGGACTCCTTTGGCGAAGCGTCTCTGCAAACTTTGGTTCATCGACTGCAAGCCAGCCGGAATGTTCTTGTCCCTGAGCTGCCCTGGCTCGGACCCCACCAGCTTCTTAAGCGCTGAAAACATCCTGACGAGGCTTCACAAGCTTGCTCAGTAACACGTGGTGGTGCACAGGAACTCAACTTTTCACACAACAACTCAAGGAAAAGTGTAACCGTGTGTCCTGACGGAAATTAAGGCTCCATGCTTAAAAGCAAATGTAAAGCCAAATTAATAATTTTAATTTATTCAGCAGCGGCACTGTTAATTAAATCTGACTAGATGTTCTTGGCTGCCGGTCACAGGTGGAGGTACCTACTGTGTTGTCTTGAGCATCATCTGTAAAAAAACAAAAAAACAAACAGAAATACAGACGTTACGATTGGAAATTGGAATGATTGATGTTTTATTGTATCAGAGCCAAAACAATTAGTGAATTATAAGAGAAATATTAATAATACATTACTAGGGCTTTGCAGCTGCTCCAAGTCACTGTACAATCCTGTTAATATTCCTCATGATTACACTGTCTACTTGAATGTATTTTTGCTAAGGAACCTCCTACTGAAGCCCTCTGTAAAATATGTCCTGTCCTAATTGTCCATCAGTGTTTTGGGGCTTTGTGCAGGAATCCTGGCTATTCCCTGTAAGGAACTGTCCCAGTGTCCCAGGAGGTGTTACATTATAACATAAGAGAAATATTAGTGCTACATAACTGAGGCCTTACAGCTACCCCATGGTGTCCTTATGAAGTCCTAAAAGGAGCTGCTGTCCCAGTCTCATTCCCCTGTGGCTGTGCGGATGTGTCATCCGTGCAGAGGGGAGGAGGGGGTCTTTGTTCATCTCAATACTGTCCGGAACGTTAAATAACATCACAGTGACTCAGTAGCATTAGCTACCTAGGCTGTTAGCACTAAAAACGGGGCTTTCTAGGTTGGTTACGCAATTGTGCTTAACATATAAAAGTCATATACTCTAATGGGTATGCAAGGGTTCAAACAGTGGTGAGGAGGCCCGCCGTTTGTAACCTACCCTGGCTGAAAGGTAACACTATCCTTAGCTATCCAGTCGACAACAGCTAGCTTAGCTTCCCCCCCTCCCCATTAAATGGCAACTAGCTAGACTGAATGTTTTCTTTAAGCTGACAGCCAGCCGCTACACATACTCACGGTTATTTAATAAGATAAGAGAGTGCAGTCCCGACATGTTTGTCCCAAAGCGTCTGTCAGTGCTCCATCCCAACAGAGACACTGGTGCAGCAGCGACATTCCTTCGCAAAGAGACGAGCTACCTTCACAGTCTACGTCCGCTACAGCACAGCGGAGCAACGTCAAGGGGCAACGTCAAGGAGCAGCGGCGTCAAGAGTGCGACACACACGAACAACTTCCTTTGGAACTTTCAAAATAAAGCTTGTGTTTTGTCGTGAGTACACACATACGTTTATGTTTATGTAGTGACTTTTATTTATAAAAACTAATATCAGTACGTAGTCAAATGTTACCTTACAGGGCAAGTCCCCTGTATTTGTTCACACTTAGAGTGGCTTGGATATCTGCATAAAAAATAAACAATATTTAGCATCAAGTTTCTTTAGAAACATGTGAGCAAAAGATCCCCTTCTCTACAAGATGACTGATTCTGCACATCCTAAAAATCTTACAAAGAATCAGGTAAACAACAATAGCACATTAACCTCAACACTAATTCTTACAAATACAGATATAAAAACGAAAAATACAAAAGAAAAAGCATTTCATACAAAAAATGTATAAAAAAGAGGTACAAGTCAACATTAAATAATATTTAGTCAGAGGTTTCAGGGAAAAAGTTCTAGTTGCTTTTGGTCGTTGTTGCTTAACAATCCAAGATGATTTGAGTAGAGATTTTAGTTCTATGAGAAAAGGTAAAAAAGATTAAGAATTAAGTTAGAGAATTTCTGCTTGTGGATACAAAATGTATAGAAAATTGCTTTACTGGTGGTAAAGGTTGTAGTATCTCAGTCAGTAGGGAGTTGGGTTGGGAAATATTAAAGAGAGCCATTTCCGACTGATCATAGAAGCATACAATACATTTAAGGTTTAAAGAGTACACAAAATGAATGGGTTAAAAAAGCGAGACTCCAATCTGTCCAAAATCTTTTGGATATTTGATTACAAAACACCTTGCTTTTATTTTGAAGACAAAATGACGTAACTTCCGAAACTATACTGGCTAATTGTAGCTAGCCGCAGCTCTGTGGTCCAGAGCCCAGATCCAGGGCAGCAGCCTGCTTCCTGATAGTACTCGCCTAGAATAGATGCTCTTCTCTCGGGCTGCGGCGCCTAGCGGGAGACGGTGTGATTTACAACCAAACACAGCATCCTCTGCTGTCACATATATCACATCACATGCATGCTGTTATTTGTCAGTGTATATGTAGCTCAGATATCGTTATGCGTTTCTAACACTAACAGGAATACATATATTATTAAATTGTTAAAAAACGATGGGTGGTTGCTGGCGACAGCTGTGGTTGCTGTCCTGAACACACCCCACTGAGTGCCTGTTATATTGTTCAAGGGGAATAATGGCTGCACAAGAACCGCCGTCACCACCATCTTCCCTGGAAGGAAACAAGCCGGGCTTCCCAAAGAAAATCCTGGCCAACAACCTTGAAGACAAGCATCTGTGCAACTCGTGCCAGAAAGTGTTGAGGAGGCCCCTGCAGGCTCAGTGTGGTCACCGCTTTTGTTCCTTCTGTTTTAACAACACTGTGAGGTGAGTGCTGGCGCTGCTAGGGAGCTAGCTACAGCAGGAGCCTGTCACCAGCCTTCGTTCAGATATCCCTCAGTTTAATACTTCCCTGCCTGTTGTTACAGATAACGCCAGGTACAACTAAAACACCTAACGATATATTAATTGCAAAGACCCAATGCAAAATTCGGCCTACAGGAAAATCACCAATATTACTTGATCTTAATAAAATCGTAAGTTATGTGACGGCTTGGCCAGCTGTCCTCGTAGTCTTTTCCTGCTAACTTCTGTTGTGGCACTGTGATGTCGAAGAGTTTTAAATTGCCAGTGTATTGTATTAAAGTAATATTAATGCCGATTTTACTAGAGGATCCACCGACAACTGTTACAATATTTACAGTGTACGGCACTATGTATATTTGTCAATAAGCGAGACAAAGTTTGAGTTTAGATTACTTTAATGGTAAATAATGTGACCTGAAATGGGGTTATCCCATACAATGCCCATGTACTTTTCAATAGTTAGTTTTTCTATATTAGAATAACAGCAGTAGGAACAATTGATGTTATTTCTTTTTTATTAGCATCATGAAACAGAAACAAGAATACATAAACAAAACTCATATTTTAGTTTTCATATTTGGACCATAAACTGTATTTGGACTAATGGCGCATCGAACTTGGTTGATAATACACAACTTGTTGCTTTACCACATATTTTATAAAGTTCAGATAACAAAGCTAGTGCCTCAAGCTTTTGCAATATCTTTAATATTATATCATGGTAGACTATAGTATGTGTGTATGGCTGCAGCCAATTTATATTAATAAAAATGTCAGAAGTCACAATTTCTTACAGCTGCAAATATTTAAATGACTATTTTTTTTTATTCCAGCTGTCCAAAACCCTAAGATATTTAGGTTTCTAAATATTGTAAAGGCCAGTGACTATTTGTCCATTTTGCTTGAAAAATGACAAAACTAATTCATCAAAGATCACTGGGAAACTTTGAGTTGAGGTGTTTCTGTCCTGATCCCAGAGTTAAGAGGGAACTGGGCGGACTTTAACAGCATTGTAGCTGTGGTACTTTAACATTGTATATGTGACATTTCTGTAATATTTGCTTTCCCTCCCTTCAAGCTCAGGACCACAGAAATGCAGTGCATGCATCAAAGAAGACTTGTTTGAGGAACCCACCTCCATTCTCAAGCAAGGTGGTGTAAGTGCATCTTTTTCTCCTCGCAGGGACAATATATTGCATTAGGAAGTTCCCTTGTCTGTAAACATGATGCCGAGTCTGTCAGTAGGAGTGTAGTCAGCCCTTAGTTAGCGTTAGTGTAACAGCCGTGAATAGTCAGCCCTGTCAAGTCATAGTACTATGCAGTATATGGATATTATATCCATATTGTGATACAAGACTAGATATTGTCTTAGATTTCATATATATGAGTGTATTATAGTAAGTGTTGTCTTTTCCTGTTTTTAAAGGCTGCATTACAGTAAAGTGATTTTGTTTTCTCAGCTTCCAAGGCTGATCTATAATTAGCTTCTACCCACTTAGTCATTATATCCACATTATTGATCTAAAATCTGGTGTGTGAAAACATTTTGTCGATGCACCAATTGCCAATCCTACAATATGGTTATTATATTGACATTAAGGTATTTGGTCACTAATATGGTGATATCTTGATTTTCTCCATATCTCAATCATGTCATAGTCCCACACCTCCGATGTGCTGGAGTTCAGAGCCAACACAACACAAAGTGTGATTGCGCTCTAATTCTTGGCAAAATAGACAATAGATGGAGCAAGCGTAGTCTTGTGTCCCCAGAGCAGGTGGCCGTGCGTGTCCACACACTGTAACTGAAGAGACACCAATTTCTGGCTCTCCACGCAGGCTTTCCCTGACAATGCAGCTCGGAGAGAAGTGGAGGCCTTGGCGGCTGTCTGTCCCAACGAGGGATGCACGTGGACGGGAACCATCAAAGAGTTTGAGGTGCGCACTAGTGCAAAGCACACATTTTAGAAATGTCCATTTTTCCTGTTTTGTCACCTCTGGTCCCATGTTGAGAGAAGTTCTACATTTACATCATGAGTCAGTGCTAGCTACGGTACTGCTCAAAAAGGTTTCCCGGAGCAGTGATTGATGTGAAGCCCTGTACAGTGACGTTTCAGCTGTAACAATTTGTATGTCAAATTATACGGTACACAAGATTATTCATAATCCTCAAAACGAAATTACACGGTTTATTGTCAGCATTTTTATATGCAACAATTTTCTCTCTACATAGAAGATCTTTTGGTAGTGGCAGAGTCAGATTGCAGAGGAAGCACGAGTGATCAGTCCCTGACATCCGTCTCATCAGTTTATGGTTCCCTCTGTTTACCAGGGCTGGACTAAGTTACTGCTAAATGTACACGTAGTCTATATCAATGACGTTTTCTTTTTCTGAAAATTCTTTTTCCGCTGGCAATTCTTCCAGATTTCCTAATAGGTGGGACGTCCGCCCGCTTCCTCTGTCTCTGTGTTGGCGTTCTAACCTCTGGTGGATTTCTGAGGACTAGCTAGCTAGACTATCTGTCCAATCTGAGGTTTCTGTTGCACTACTAAAACTACCTTTGAGCGTACACATGTTCCACCAAAACAAGTTCCTTCCTGAGACTATTTAGCAGAGGCACCATGGCTCTGTCCGGAGCATAGCTCCGCCCAAGACGATCGTGATTGGTTTAACCCTCCTGTTGTTCTCTGGGTCATATTTGACCCATTTTCAAAAAGTTGCTAAATAAGAAATTTGGCTTTCCTTCAACCAAATTGTGAAAAATATAACGAAGATGGTTCCATACGACGCTCCACACAAGTTACATAACTGATCAGTTCACTATTTTCATTGAACTGGGTTTTTTATTTAATTTCATAGCATTTTAAGAAGAAAAAAAGATTTAAGAACACTGGAAAAGTGACAGAAATGTAGGAAGAAAACAACAAAAACGTCCAAAAAACCCTCCTAAATACTCGACAAAGACATTGTCCTCCGCAGCGCTATGGAGGAAGGTCTGACTATGATGGACATCTAACATTCTCCCATACCCAGGCTGGCCTTTATTCTAGAGCACACAGGAAACCAGCTGTACAAACACAAATCCCATCTCCTTTTTCTTCATCAGCGGTTCAGTTTTAAAATATTGCATGGGGAATATTTATACTTTTAACTGAATCGTGAAACCCACACTTTTCTGTAACCCTCATGTTGTCCTCGGGTCAAATTTGACCCCTTTTCAAAGTTTCTATATCATACATTTTGGATTTTTTTAACCACATTGCTTAATTGCTTTTAACTCACATTGCAAAATGGTGTTCACAAAGGAAATTAATCTCTAGTTTCACAGAATTTTTGGTGTTGAATTTTATAGCATTATCCGGACTAAACTTTGACTGATATGTGATTATCCATTACATTCATTCCTCTGATCTTAACCAATAGTCAAGATCATTCATAATTTCGGCTTTTTTCTTACTCAAAAATAACAAAAACAATTGATATAAATCAGGTTTATTGCCAATGCATAAAAAAAAGTGTAAAACTAGTGCAAAGAAGACCAGTTGTGAATATACTGGTATTATTGGAAAAAAAAGTGCCAAAAATGATGAAATAAGCGTCAAAAATGTAAAAAGAAAAAAAGAAGCGTACATTATGTGGGAGGAGAAAGCAACAAAAACGTAACAAGTGTCTTAAAAGAGTGTTAATGTGTTTGACCCTGGAGGACAACACAAGGGTTAAATACGGTTAAAAAAGTGACCTTTCTGCTTCACGTCATCACCTTGTTGATACCGTTAGTGAAAGTGTTGATTTTAATAAAAGTCTGTAAAAATGAGAGGGCAGATTGTGATGTGAAGTCTGTAAAGAACCAGCAGGACTTTATTGTGTCCGTGTCTGTTTTGAGGCGAGTCTCTACTATGTCTTTTCCACCAAGGCTAACCAGGTGCTGGTTCTGGGCTGGTGCTGTTGCCAGTTCGGTGCTGGTTCTATTTAAGAACCAGCTGGATGCTCCCCAGCCTGAAAGCCAGCAGACCGTTGGTTTCCTCCCCAGACCACGGTGGTTCTGGTTTCCCATCCATGTCCAAAGCTTACACTAGCAGCTCTCTATGGTTAACAGCTGACCGGTGTTTTCAAAATGGCGGCCAGAAGTTTTTGTTTTCAAACGTCATGATAACCCTGCCCCCCCTGGCACCTGACGTAACCGGTTCATATTTCTAGACCAGCGCTAAGTTGGTTCTGAGTTGGGACCTGTTTTCTTGGCCCAGAGCTAGGTTTATTTGTCTGGAAAAGCAAAGAACCGGTTGGGACTGACTCCAAACCAGCACCAGAACTTCCTTTGGTAGAAAAGACATATTAGCGTGGGATACTTCCCCACATGTGGTGGTCAGCATCAAGCCGAAAGGCCCACCACAGGTCATTCAAAGATAAGTGAACATTATTAAAGTCTTTTTGGTGGCCCCCTGCAGGCCAGCCACGAGGGCCACTGTGACTTCATGATCATCCTGTGTCCCTCCTGCAAAGAGCTGATGAGAGCCAACGAGCAGGAGCGCCACAACGAGAGGGAGTGTCCCGAGAGGACGCTCAACTGCAAATACTGCAAAGAACCCTTCCTGCTGAAGAACATCAAGGTCTGGCAAACACTGTCCACGTAGTTCTCTGTCAGCTCTTTGTTTAGGGAGTTGTAGTTTCAGAGAAAAGTTGAATTTTAAAGGTGTTAAAAGCAATGTTAATCCAATACACTTTTAGTCAAAGTGAGTGAATATCAAATCCCATACAAACAAATCCAATGTTATAACACAGCCGTGGCTAAAACACACACTGTAGCCCACAGTGTAAGTCAATGAATCCATGGCAACAGAGTTAGAAAATCCATTACAATGAACGGGTTGTATTACAGTGGCTGACATACGTGTACACACCCAGGCTAAAGTTGATCAAAAGAGGAATAAAAAAAACATATTTTGGAAATTGATCTCAATGCCTTAATTAAAATTGTTTAGAAAAAATCCAACCTTTTAAGGATACCAATTTTCTTTCTGAATGAATAATGTATTATAAATAAATTAATGCTCTTCCTTAAAATACAGGGGGCCTAAGGATACTCACTTCTATGTGAAATTCCCATAGAGGCAGGCACATTTTTATTTTTAAAGCCCAGTTATTTAATGGATCAGGATACTATGCCTCTTCATAAAGTCCCCTTGGCCTTTGGAATTAAAATACCCCCCCCCTCACACACACACACACACACACGTCATCACATACCCTTCACCATACCTAGAGATAGGCATCGGGAACTTTCCATAAGATCATCTGTCAATGCAAAACAAACCAGCTATTAAGCTAACTGAAATAACACCATGCCAATATCTAGGTATAGTGAAGGGTATGATGATGTGGGGGGGGTTCTAATTCCAAAGGCCAAGGGAACTTTATCAGGATGCATAGTATCCTGATCCATGAAATAACTGGCCTTTAAAAATAATAATGTGCCTCTATGGGAATTTAACATAGGGGGTGTTTACTTATGCCCCCTCTATTTTAACATAAGGGGGGTGTATATTTATGCCCCCTAGATTTTAACATAGAGGGGTGTGTACTTATGCCCCCTGTATTTTAAGGAAAAACATTGATTTATTTACAATTCATTATTCATTCACAGAGAAAATTGGTGTCCTTAAAAGGTTGGATTTCCCTAAATGTTTGCATTAAGGCATTGAGATCAATTTCCAAAAGATGTTTTTTATACCTCCTTTAAATCCACTTTAGCCTGGATGTGTAAACGTCTTCAAGCCCCTAAGACCCTGAATGAACACTGACACCATCATACTTTAACTAGTGAGGTAGTTAAAATGATAGACTTTTGTACAACATATATTTAGTAAAATCATTGTAAAAAAAGACGGTTGGATATCTCACTGATGCCCGCTGCACCACGATGACTCTTCTTTTCCTGTGAACTAACTTTACATAGTCTCTTGGTTTGTTTCAGGCTCATGATGAAATCTGTCCAAAGTACCCGATGATTTGTGAAGGTTGTGCAAAGAAAAAGATCCCCAGAGAAAAGGTATGCCCCAGATGTCTTTTCTCATAATTCTTCTGAATGATTTGGATCATTTACCATTTAGCCAGGGCTCAAATTCTACGACCTCTTCTGTAGATCATTAGCTTCTTTCATTTTTTTTGTTTTGCAGTATGTGGACCATATTAAGTTCTGCAGTAAATTTAAAGCACCATGCAGATTTCATGTTGTTGGCTGCGATACGTCTGTAAGTAGACATTTTTGTCCTAATTTGCTGTATGTGTAACAATGCAACAACAATGTAAAATCTCCCGCTTATCACCTACACATCAATGACGTCACCAAAACACCATCATTATTTCCCAGTACAGGAACCAATATAAGAGAAATTAAATGATATTTTGTTGATAAGACGACTTTATTACATTTAGAACATTTCTTTAGTGTGCAAAGGTATTTGTGTGTGTGTATATGTGTTATTTTACAATAATAAATGAAACAGGTGTGTGTTAGGCCTTTGCACACTGATCAGATCCACATCTGGAAGCACCTGTGGTAGCCATAAAACCCTAAACTACACTGAAATGAATAGAAAATGAAATTTGACCAAAACTAAATTACATTTTCATCAAAAGGCTAAGACTTTAAGAATTAGTTGCTAGAAAGCGTGTGGAACACTCAGGCATCGTCTGACTCTTTTCAACAGCCAAATGACACACACACACACACACACACACACACACACACACACACACACACACACACACACACACACACACACACACACACACACACTCGGGATCAAAATTGGGGAATTTGTGTCGGACAAATTCTGTAATCTCCACATTGTAATTTGCCCATAGGCGACTTATAAACATATATGTCCCAATGAAGGTTGTGAATACTGCTCAGTATAATTTGTTCTCACTGTGTGAGATCACTTTGACGTCAAAGCATCTTTTCTGTTGTTCTGGTGTCAACGTGGCTAACTGATAAAGCATTAATAATTTATGAATTCTTTGTACTTTTCCATTATTAGCTCCATGATTTCTTTGCTGTATGCTTTTCTTCTTCTGTGCCACAACTCATCATTCCGTGTCTGTGTGCATGTAAAGGACGGGGGCTGCGCTCTGTCTTCCTAACGTGTCTCTGTTGTCTTTCTTTTTGAGTGGAGGTGGAGAAAGAGAGGATCCACGACCATGAGCGTCAGTGTTCCTACGAGCACCTCAACCTGCTGCTGCATTTCATCATGGGCATCAAGGTGAGCCTGGAGAGCGTGCAGCCCCAGAGCCTGGAGGTGGCGGGCCAGCGTCTGCAGGAGCTGCACCAGTCCCTCAGGGAGCTGGAGCTGAAGATGAGCCAGCTGGGCCGTGGCGCTGCACCCCCCGTGCAGGGGGCCGGCGCCCCCGCCCTGGCCACCTCCTTCATGCCGCTGCCCAGCGCCGCTGCCGCCGCCCTGGAGCTGCAGCTGCACAGCGAGAAGACCAAGGTGGCCGAGCTGAGCCGGCGCTGCCAGGACCTGGAGCTCAAAGTCGGCACGTTCGAGAACATCGTCTGCGTGCTCAACAGAGAGATGGAGCGCTCCTGCGCCACCATGGAGGCCTACAACCGCCAGCACCGGCAGGACCAGGACAAGATCGAGATCCTCAACAACAAGGTGACAGCATGACACGTTAGCCCGTGCGACCAGATTGTCAAGGCAACAGGACCTAAAAGAGGGTCACTCTATCTTTAGCCCTTGTGTTGTCCTCCCGGGTCAAAAACGGACACAGATTTGACATTTTTGTCCCTTTTTCAGACCTTTAAGTTTTCACTAACACACCTTACTACCACTAGTTTTACACTACTTTTTGGAATTCATGATCAATACCCTCATTCATATAGAATTATACCTAATATTTGAGTTAACCCTCATGTTCTTAACTACCTACTTGTAATTACCCAAAATAACAACGCTTTTTGGCAAGTACAAATCTTTGCATTCATACATTTTGGTGTGTCGTATTCAATTTTACAGCATTTAAAAACAAATTGAAGTTTTTCTTTAAATAGTATTGTGTAAAAGTTGACATATTCCTGTCTGTTATTATCCAGCAACATCCATTCCTTTCATTTTAGTCTAAACAATTCCTAATTTCTGCTTTCCTAACTCAAACATTAGGTATGATTTCCTATAAATGAGGCTTGACCATAAATTCCGAAAATAACAGTAAAACTTAATTTAGTGTTACGTAGTTTTGAAAATGTAAAAACATTAATAAAAAAGTGTCAAAAGTGATTTTCTTGTTGATTTAGATTTTCTGAATTTTGACAGGAAGACAACACAAGGGTGAAAAAAGCAAAGATTTTGAATTATTTTGACTAATAGTTAAAATCAATCAGAGGAACGTACCGATGAGATTTTCAGAAATAAAAGTGATCAATTGTATTTTCAAAGAGCCTTGTATGGAGTCTAATCCATTTTTTGTGGTAATTTGGTGAAAAAGAAACCCAAATTTCAGATATAGACATCTTTTAAAGGGGTCAAATTAGACCTGAGGACAACAGGAGGATTAAGTGAAGATGATCATCATGTACAATGAAGTTCAGCATTCATAAATGACTGGATTTCTTTCTGTTGCTAAAAGCTCGATCAGCTGTCTGCTCTGCATGTCTCTGCGGCACTCACACGGCTCTGGTCTCGATGTGTCTTGTTGACGTGTTCCGGTGCCGCAGGTCCGTCAGCTGGAGAGGACGGTGAGCCTGAGGGACCTGTCCATCGTGGAGATGGATGGGAAGATGAGGGAGATGTCTGCCGCCACATACGACGGCATCTTTGTCTGGAAGATCTCTGATTTCACCAAGAAGAGGCAGGACGCCGTGGCGGGCCGCGCCCCCGCCATGTTCTCTCCTGGTAACGGCTACATTGACACCTAACCTCTGAGATACTCTCCCGACATGATGAGACATCTGTCTGATTAGGGGGATTTCACTTCTTGCACTGAATAGGGTTGTTTTTTGTTTTTCCAGCCTTTTATACCAGTAAATACGGCTACAAGATGTGCCTGCGGATCTACCTGAACGGCGATGGGACGGGCCGCGGCACCCACCTGTCTCTGTTCTTCGTGGTGATGAGAGGACACAGCGACGCGCTGCTCAAGTGGCCTTTCAATCAGAAGGTAACACAGCCAGCCTCAGACAATTAGCTGAAATCCAGATATTCTGGGGTGGAAAGTAACTGAGGAAAGTTCTTAGTTAAGGTACTCTACTAAAGCACAATTTTGAGATAATGTAAAAGAGTATTTTTTTATTTTCTGCTAATGCATACTTTTGCTTCACTGAATCTAAGAGGTAACTTCAGTTACTTGTTACTTTGCAGACTGAATTTATTAATACCAAATCATGAAATAAATTGTTTTGTAACATTTTAATTGATCAAAATGAGCTCCATCTTTACCAGATGCATCATTACAGTGATGAACACATTAATGCATTCATAATAGCATAATCTAATATACACTGTTTTGCAGAATGAGTACTTTTACTTTTTCACGTTTAGTACACTTTGATGTTAATACCTTGGTACGTTTACCATTTTGAATGCAGGACTTTTACTTTCTACTCTGTGGTATAAGTACTTTTAATGCAGTAAAATTACAAACTACAATTTATACTCTGTTTTGTTAGAATCACTACACACCGGCCTAAAACACACACACACACACACACACTCAGAACCTATTCATGCACAAAAAGAGAGATGTCTGAGTGTGTGGTGTGGTGTGTGTGGGGGGGGGCTGCCAGTGCTGGACCAGTGTCCTGAGCGGTATTTTTCTCATGTTGAATACACTGTACTGTGCCCAGGACCTGCCTCCGTGGCTCAGCTCCAGCTGTTGGCTCAGACTGCTAACATGTGTCCGCAGGTCACCCTCATGCTGCTGGACCAGAACAACAGGGAGCACATCATCGATGCCTTCCGGCCCGACATCTCGTCCTCGTCCTTCCAGAGGCCCGTCAGCGATATGAACATCGCCAGCGGCTGCCCGCTCTTCTGTCCGCTCTCCAAGCTGGACTCTAAGAACTCGTACATCCGCGACGACACCATCTTCATCAAGGCCATCGTAGACCTCACTGGGCTCTAGGTAAACCACACGTTTGACATGACATAGTTGATGTTAGCGGACTAATCTTTATTTCCACATCCAGCAGACACAGAGCAACATGACCGCTCACTAGGAGACGTGTCATTTGGCAGCCTGATGAACGGCAGTCCAATATTCTCTCCTTTTAGTTCTGTTTTGGTCTCCACCCACTCCTGAGGGAAACATGTGTCTCTGTAGCTGCTGAATGGTCGTCTCTGACTGTGTCTGTCTGCAGGTAGAGTACAGGGGCTGTATCACTGGGAGCAGCTGCAGACTGCCGCTAACAACTAACAACCAGCTGGCCCAAAACTCTCGCACAAACCTGCAGGGCTGAGAGAGGGTGGGGGGGGTCTTGCAGTCAAGCGCGTTGAAGGAGGGTCTGGCTAGTCCACACAGCATTCAGGGATGGGAGGAAAGCGTGCTTTGGTTTAATGGCTTCTTGAACCTTCCTGTTCAAATCTGATCCATTTTCTAAAAGTTTCCATGTCAGAAATTTGTGTTTCCATCAACCAAAATGTCCCAAAAAATTACGTGAATGGTTCCATACGACGCTCTTTAAAATTAAAATATATGATCAATTTAGTACATTCTTTGAATGTATTTTTATTCAATTTTATGGAATTTGAAAAATAAATTGATAAAATAACGTTAAAAGAAATTGACAAAAATGACAAAAATGATTAAAATACGTTGGAAAAACATAAGGGTGAAAAAAAGGACACACAGTAGACTAGACTGTGAATAAGAACAGTAGTTGTTGTTATCTGATTTTTCACCTGGGTTTTTGTATTTCATTTTTGTATTGTTAAAGTTTTGAAATTTCCAACACCAAGATTTCAATTGGAAATGAAGAATTGATCCGTAGAGCAGTGACGAGATGAAACAGCCGACAGACGCAGCGAGAGATGAAGCTGGGACGTGTGTGTGTTGTGTGTGTGTCCAGGACAGCAATCGTAGTAGACGAGCTGATTTTCCCAAATGGAAATATGACACTTTATTAAAAATAAAAAAAGACACAAATGGGTGTAGTGTCATATTTCCATATGAGTGTAATGTTATATTTCCATATGGGTGTAATGTTATATTTCCATATGGGTGTAATGTTAGATTTCCATATGGGTGTAATGTGATATTTCCATGTGGATGTAATGTGATATTTCCATATGGGTGTGATGTTACATTTCCATGTGGGTGTGATGTTATTTTTCCATATGGGTATAATGTTACATTTCCATATGGGTGTAATGTTACATTTCCATATGGGTGTAATGTTACATTTCCATATGGGTGTAATGTTATATTTCCATATGGGTTTGATGTTATTTTTCCATATGGGTGTAATGTTATATTTCCATATGGGTGTAATGTTATATTTCTATATGGGTGTAATGTTACATTTCCATATGGGTGTGATGTTATTTTCCCATATGGGTGTAGTGTTCTATTTCCATATGGGTGTAATGTTATATTTCCATATGGGTGTAATGTTATATTTCCATATAGGTGTGATTTCCATATGGGTGTAATGTTATATTTCCATATGGTTGTAGTGTTATTTTCCCATATGGGTGTAGTGTTCTATTTCCATATGGGTGTAATGTTATATTTTCAGAGAGGTGTAGCCTTCGGCCGTGCTCGCACCCACACTGGAACTGAGATGTGGAGGCCTCAGGAGGTATGAGAAGAGGAAATTGTTAATATTGTTGTAATACTTTCCTATTTTTGGCTTTCCTTACAGCTTTGAACCGACCTACTTTTCACAGAAAAAGAAGTGCCTGTACCTTTTTTCTGTTCCTTGAGCCCACTCAGTTGTGACTAAGAATGTTTCCTTTTGCATACATACAACTAGTGAATGTTACAGTTTTACTTTCTTTAAATATAACTCCAATGAGGTCACAATATCTTTTATCTTTCGGATGTTCATCCAAACACATCCAGCGTGTTTTTAACCCTCTCAACGATACTGAAGGCTCTCTGTGCATGAGATGTTTCAGCAGGAAAAATGCAGATACAGTATATCAAACACTGGTTCATGTTGAAGACCAGCATTTGATTTTTTTATGATTTTAGGATCAATATAAATAGCCATATGTGATGCAACTGTATTGACTTTGATGAGACGTGTGCTGCTGTGGAAACCATATCTGATTATTATATAGAAACATGTGATGGTGCGTGTTGAGACGGTTTAAAAGCATGTTGGCTGTGTGTGGAAGGGATGCAGTGTGACCTCCGGAGGGCCCCATGTGTCCTCCCTTCTTTCCTCTTCACAGTAAGTTGCTGTTGCACATTATGTACACTGCCGTTTGCATGGATGACTGTGGCCCTACGTACAGCATGTGCTGCTTCCAGCTCTGGATGGATGTTTCAAACTTGCTCTCTCTTGTAAAATGTGTTACCTGATGGGGACGAGACTTTGTTTATTCACAGCTGGTGAACATAAAAGGGCTTCACATTTCATTTTCATCCGCTTAACGTCACATGAAGGCAAACAAACAGATGTGTCTGCAGCTCGATCTGTTGACCGGATGTGACGGAGTCTTCTCCACTTGAGCCGGATGATGTGTCAGCTGCATCAGCGACATGGACTTTTAGGAAATGCCACACTGCCTCACTGTTACTGCAACAGAACGAACAATATGTCAATGTGATGCACGTGTGTTCAAATGACACTGAAACAGCTCAGTTTGATTGATTTACATATCTATTGAATGGATCTCCGTAAAGCCCATATTGAGATTAAGATGAGGAGCGATGACATCAAACTGCAATCTACCTGTTGTCTCTGCTACGTTGTTTGGACAGTAACTGTGTGTTAGTGAACTCTTTGTACTACCGGACATTTGTTCCATTTGTATTTAATTTTGTTTCATTAAAGGTTTTAAGATGTCCTTTATGCAAGGACGTTTTTACATGTGCTGTATATGGAGAACTACTACAGCACATTGGAGCTGTGAAAAACCAATTCGACCTCACAATGCAAACACAGTGACACGCAACCAGCGACGCCAGTGTTCCTGCCACAGCCGGGGCCTTTCCCATTTCCCAATTTGTGTACGCCCGATTTCTCCCCTCGATTCCCCTCCTTGAGTCTTTGTCCCACCCACGAGATGTTCCAGCCGAGGAAGAGCCTCGAGCTGAGAGGATTCGAACAAACCCGAGACATCTCTGCCCTCTCAGCTTTGTGTTGTCCTCCCGAGTCAAAAAATGACAAAATGTGGACATTTTTGCAACTTTTACATTCTGACTTTAATCTCAGAATTCTGAGAATTTTGGTGCATCCAAAAGTTCTCAAACACCTGTTTGTAAAATGAAAACTTTTGAACATTTTCAAAAAAATGACCTATGATCCCTCAAAATTTGGTAAATCAACTTCTCATTTTTTTTTCCTGGATCATGGTGTGGCGTTAGGGGGGCACTGTAAAACTAGAATCTATCACTATAGAACTTTGCAATTTTTATCGTGTGAGCAAATTTTTGAGAGTTTTCATGCATTCCAACCCCTTCAAAAATTCAACAAAGGATTTGGAAAAATAATAATCCTTTCAAGTACAATAGGTCCCTTGCACTTTCAGTGCAAGACACCATTGGGGCATTGGGGCATTGCACTTTCGTGCTTGATTAAGCACTAAATAAGACATATTGATCTAATATTGAAGTGTAAACCACAGGGAACACTTCTTTAAGTAGCCTTGTTGGGATGGGGTCTAAGAGACCTTTAACATTAATTGTTGGAGGTCTATAAAAGCAGTCTATGTATATAGTGCTTATCCTTTTGTAATGATATAAGTATATGTCAGGTCTTGTGGTTCTTTCTAGCAGTAACACACTGCTGGTTTGGGTCTGCCCACGGGATTGGTTGACTATTTACCATGTAATCATACGCATCCTGTAAATGCATTACTAGAGTACTTTATTTTCCTCTCACTGTCTTGAAGAATAATTCTGGTTTATTCAGACTTAGTTCTTGTACTCATTGTTTCGACAATCAGCCTCAGCAGTAATAACGACGTTATATTCACAAGTTGTGACAGACATGAGCATTCAGGTTCAGATCAGACAGGTTGGAAACCAATCCAAGAAAGGTTTGTGGGAAAGAAAATACAGGAAAGCGGTCTAATTGAATTAATTGATTTATGGAACTGATCCCAATTCTTGTAAGTATTTGCATGATGCTGCATGATGTGCAGTGTCAGTCAGATATGTGTATCCTGTGTATCAGCAGAGGGCAGCAGAGTCTCAGTTTTCACTGAAACACAAACTCAAATTTGAGCAATGCTCTACCATATAGTCTCTTTTCTTGTGAGTTGTACCACAATATGACGTAAGTGTTCCTCCAATGTATTTGTCACAATGTGGGATTCACTGTATACCTGAATGTGCATCATTACAGATACAGAGGGGAAATATATAGAGTGGCGGTTAGGCAGAATGATGAATACTGTTTGACACACGTTGTCTACCATCCGTACATCCATCCATCTTCCCTCCTGACAACTCCTCAGCATGGTCACCATAATGCAGCGAGATCAGGCATTGTGGGTAGCAGCCTTCATCGTTTTTCCTCTCCAAGATATCATTTTTTACTACTTCCCTTCATCCTCTGGGTTCAAAGTTTCCAAACCACATCTTCTAAACCCAGTGGTTGTGAAGAGTTCTGAAGGAGGACTCTCGAGTTTCCTCGGTTAGATACACAAGCAGCCGTGCTCCGTCTCAGAGGTAAAGAGTGGGCGGAGGAATCTCATGTAACCGCAGGATGGGATCTGACTTCATCATCCGTGACACAACTCCTGCTTCTCTGTAGGCTTTGTTTAATATTAATGGTACTTTTACTTCACAGTGTTTTGAACTAAGACTGCATTTTGCACTTCATCAGTTGGAGAGCACTCATTTAAGGCTGGCCATAAATATGAACCATCAAATTTAATCTATAAGAAACAAAGTCTGCATGTATCTGTCTGTTACATGCATAATGTTGATATTGTAGTTGTCATAAGCAAAGGAACATGTATTGGTATATAACAACGTTATTGGAGCTTTGTTAGCATGTTGGCTAGATCCTCAGCACTGCTATGCGCTCTTTAAGCTTGGAACAAAAGAAACACTGCTTTAGCAACCATTTCATAGTAAAGTACACAATATCCCAATAAGAATGGTTTAAATGTATAGGTATGAACTGAGCCTGAATGCAGCTGTTACAGTTTAAATCGCTTATTTCAAACTAAAGTAACCACACGCTGAAATATACACACAGTTGCCAGCTGAGTGTGGTCCGTCTGGACCTTGTTCTGTCTTTCTGTTCACCTCATACACCACAGACTCCCAGTACAACTCAGAGTCAGAGAGTACAGAGTACAGCACAACGCGTTGTTGGATGACTTTGTGAAGTGGTCTGGTAAGAATCACCTGCTGCTGAACGTGGATGAGACCAGAAGGATGGTGATTGACTTAAGGAGAAAGGTACCGGCTCCGCAGCCACTTTGCATTCTGGGTGGAGATGTTGGAGATGTTCTACCAGTCTGTTACCAGCTCAGTGTTGGAGATGTCCTACCAGACTGTTACCAGCTGAATGTTGGAGATGTTCCACAAGACTGTTACCAGCTCAATGTTGGAGATGTCCTACCAGACTGTTACCAGCTCAATGTTGGAGATGTCCTACCAGACTGTTACCAGCTCAATGTTGGAGATGTCCTACCAGACTGTTACCAGCTCAATGTTGGAGATGTTCCACAAGACTGTTACCAGCGGAATGTTGGAGATGTTCCACAAGACTGTTACCAGCTCAATGTTGGAGATGTCCTACCAGACTGTTACCAGCTGAATGTTGGAGATGTCCTACCAGTCTGTTACCAGCTGATTATTGGAGATGTTCCACAAGTCTGTTACCAGCTGATTGTTGGAGATGTTCTACCAGTCTGTTACCAGCTGAAAGTTGTAGATATCCTACCAGACGGTTACCAGCGGATTTATGGAGATGCCCTACCAGACTGTTACCTGCTGAATGTTGGACATGTCCTACCAGTCGGTTGCCAGCTGAATGTTGGAGATGTCCTAACAGTCTGTTACCAGCTGAATGTTGGAGATGTCCTAACAGACTGTTACCAGCTGATTTTTGGAGATGTCCTACCAGTCTGTTACCTGCTGAATGTTGGACACGTCCTACCATTCTTTTACTAGCTGAATGTTGGAGATGTCCTACCAGTCTGTTACCAGCTGAATGTTGGAGATATCCTACCAGACGGTTACCAGCTGAATGTTGGAGATGTCCTACCAGTCTGTTACCAGCTGAATGTTGGAGATGTCCTACCAGTCTGTTGCCAGCTGAATGTTGGAGATGTCCTAACAGTCTGTTACCTGCTGATTTTGGGAGATGTCCTACCAGTCTGTTACCAGCTGAATGTTGGAGATGTCCTACTAGTCTGTTACCAGCTGATTGTTGGAGATGTCCTACCAGTCTGTTACCAGCTGAATGTTGGAGATGTCCTACCAGTCTGTTACCAGCTGAATGTTGGAGATGTCCTACCAGTCTGTTGCCAGCTGAATGTCGGAGATGTCCTATCAGTCTGTTACCAGCTGAATGTTGGAGATGTCCTACCAGTCTGTTGCCAGCTGAATGTCGGAGATGTCCTACAGACTGGTTCCCCAACTAATAGAATGCCAGCTGTAGTGTTGACCAATGAAATGATCCCTGCCTCGTTGAGGGTACGTTTGCTTATGTTATATATATGATATATTAGAACGTCTGCTGTGAGTAGCTGCTCCGTAAATTAGTTCCATTGCTTTATTATTAGTATATGCCAACAATGTGAACAAAATGGTCTACGCACTTTCACCTGCAGTCATCAGGAAAAGGGAGAAAGCTTCAAATTGGGTCATATCAAGGTACGTCCACAAATACGAGGGTGAGTAAGATAACTTAAGCACCCAGCATATGACCCTAGCTTGATGTCCATAAACAAATAGATTTTCTGTTCAGTTTTTGCATCACTGTTGTGTGCTGTTCTTCAGAATTTAGTTAGATGTCATTGACTATGCTTTTCATGACAGCTAAAGCCTTAAACCACTCTAACAGCTCTGACCTTTTCAATCCACTTTAATGCCATGACGGCTGCCACTAATTCTTCTGTCTATACAGATAACTGGTCAGATAATCTTTTGCAGAGTTTAATTTTAAATTCTGGAATATGTATACCGACTCCCACACATTCCTGTTTGTTCTTGGATCTGTCTGTGTAAATCTTTAGATAATTATAATAACTGAATCTGAGGCCAATGCTTGTTTTAACTCCCACTTTCTCCATTCTCTTTTCTTTTCCAGGATATTAATATCTGCCTTTACTATTTGAAAAAAGCCATGGTGGAATGTTACTAACTGGGTTGGCCGTGGTGAAATCTAAGGCTTCCATTTCATATACCCTCACACTCTTTTCTCCCGTCGATCTAAACCCAAGCCCCTTAAACTTGGAATACTACCAACATTCCTGTATTGTCTCTTTTGTAGAGCTTTGTTTCCCACTTCCTTTTAATCTGATCCAATATACCAAGTTTCTCTCTCCTCAACTCCAGTGAAGTCTCTCCTGCTTCTACGAGTATTACATTAAAGGGGGTTGACTTAATAGCTGCAATGGATCCACTTAATGCTCTATACTGTAATCTATGAAGAGTTTTCAATATTGTGTTTGCCGCTGCTACATAAAATACACAACTATAATCTATTGATGACCTCATGCATGGCCTATAGATGTCAATTAATGTCAATTATCTGCACCCCAGTCAGATCCAGCCACAGCTCTCAGCAGGATTATGAATTTTTTTTGCATGTATACTTTCTATCATAGCATAGACCCAGATGCTTAAATTCATTTACTTTACTTTTCAGCATGGTACTTGCGCTTCTTTGTGAACATCATGTAACAGGATTTGCTTGTTGATATCTTGAACCTCCACTCACATGAGCACTTGTCTACTTTCCTTATTGCTTTCCTTATATTTTCTAATACATGTGCCACATTCCTTTCTCTCATCCAAATGGCTCCATCGTCCGCATATAGTGCTGATTTATGTAGAAAATGTCCTTTGTGTAGATGTTGAGCAGTACTGGGCTAATTGCACTCCATTGTTCACATCTAAATCCATAGACACCTCTGATCCAACCTTAACTCTAATTTGTCCTTCCTGATAAAAAGTCCATAATCCAATTATACAACCATCCTCCGACACGCATGCTACTTAGTTTAATAAGCAGACGATCCCTCCACTTGGAATCCTATTCTTTTTCAATGTCAGAATAAATTATTGTCATCAGCTCTTTCCTTTCCAATGCTTTTTCCCCTTTATTACTTACTCCAACTAGTTGTGGAGCATCCTTTTTAAATCCACTTGGTTTATAAGGTAGTAATCCTCTCTGTTCCAATACATGTGATATCCTGAAAACTAACATCCTCTCCACCCGATTGCAGAAGTGAGTTGTCAAAGCTACTGTATGGACTTATAGTTACCAGGATTAGGGTCCCGGGTCCGGCTTAAATTATAATGTGCAATACTCTGCTGCAACTATTTATTCATTATTACTGTTCATTAAAATTCCTTAATTATGTAAATACAGTAACAAAATTCCTTTAACTATGTGAATACCGTACATATCCACAGTCCTTATATTTCTTAATTTACATTTCTTCTCTGATATTTCTGTACTTCTTGCAAATGTAACACAGAATTTCCCTTCGGGATCATTAAAGTATTTCTGATTCGGATTCTTACAAGGTATGTTGAATGTTTGTATTACTGCACTTTTCCAACTGTTTCATCCCGCAGATTTTCTTAAAGATTTTCTTTTTCTTTTCTTAAATGATTCTACTGCTAGCTGTCGGAACATGGCCTATGAGGGACCAAGCAGTTAAGCACGAGGAGTCACAAGACAAATTCAAAAGTAAGGGTTTTTATTTCCCAAAAATAATTCCAACAAAATAAAGATACGTTTTGGGCCTCTAAAAGAGGTCAAATAAACAGCCATAACTAAGACACTGAACATAAGAGACTCACAAAATGCAACTGACCTACTAACAAAGAACCTAAGGGGACTTATATACCGACTGATCAGACCAACAGGGGGAGACAAACAATAACTACAAACTAACTGCAAAAACAAATGCCAAGCCTACCTAAAATGTATTCTAAATAAAAAATACTTTAACTTATCTTACCTCAACAAAACAGTACTCAATATAAAATTTAAACCTCAGGATACCTACAGCAAGAATAAAGCTACCCCCCACCCCGGATATATTAAGCAGTGGTAGTGTCCAATTAGGCCACCTCCCCTATAAAGTTGCTCCTTCTCCAAGCGCCGCCCCTTTTTAAGACAGCAGACCTGGATCCCTCCCGGGTGTGGACTCCACCTGGTAAGCGCTCTTAAGCTGGTTGTGTTACCATGGCTGCAGCCATCACATGGCCCAACATAATTCATCTTTTCCTGGAGCTGTATATCCAGTGCCTAGCAAAGCTATGTTGAGTTCGGACTCTGTAAAATCCACATCCAGGGTTGACATACCATCCTCCCTTTTCAACTTCACATCCTTATTCTCTCTGAGTGCAATATCTTTCTGTTGCTTATGTATATCACTAAGCTGATCACCAATGGTTACTGCCACAAATGCTCTTCCTAACACTTTAATACCCTGTTCTTATTAAGGCAGACCAATAATCTTTCTTCCATCAGTTCTTCAACTATGTTCCCATTATTGTCTCTGTGATTGCTACCCCATCGGCTGTTAGGAGCATTACAATCTCCACACCATGTTCTGTATAGTATAAGCCTCTTTCCTTGGAATACCACTACTTTCATATCAAGGAATATTTCTGCTGCCTCCACAATAACCTTTTCTTTTTTAACTGTGATGCAACATTGATACTGTGACAAATGGAAACCACAAAGTTTATTTTCTTCACTACCAATGTATCATTATCAACTTTGCATTTGTGATCACAAGTAACCTGTGTATGGGCTAGAGTATGAATTTAGGCTTAAATAACTGTTATTATGTTTCTTTGGAGCCCTCCGATGGGGATTTTGTTATTTGATCCCGTTTCTCTCGCTGTCTTTAATGCTTCTGCACACAATACTTTTTTTCTGGCTTCTCTCTGCACTTCACATCCTCCAAACGAAGCACCGTGCTCTCCTCCACAGTTACACCATTTACAGCATTTAACCTTTGCATCCTTTTCACATTTACGGTACTCATGCTGACCCTGACATCAAGCACACATTAGTGTTCCTTTGCTCTGCTTTACTGTGTGCCCCATTCTTTCAAATTTATAGGCCCTAATAGTTTTAGGAATGTACTCTCTCACACTGTAATTTATGTATCCCATTTGCACTGATTAAGAGAGGTTTCTCTCAAACTACACTACCACCGACAGTGTTTCCTTTAGAGATCTATGTCATTTACTTTTCAGCCATGTTGCTTCAATCACTCTCCCTGCATGTCATTTTGACATCTTCCATTAACATAGTCATTGGAACACCTGAGATAACGCCTCACTTTTGCCATTGTTGCTGGGGTGTGTACCTTCATCCATTCCCCTTGCATTGAGGACATTTTGAGAATGTTTTCTTGTTTGCTGGTTGCATGTATCAGTATTCTTTTATTTGTATATGTAGATCACTTATTTTTCTTGCTTGCAGGGCCCTGGAGAAGACACACGGCACTGTGTTCTCTGTTTTGTTTGTGTTTGGGCCAGCAGCTGTTTTACTGCTCAATGGAAATAGTGAATGGCATTCAGGAGATGCCGCTGGGCTCTCAGAGCTTCTACCTGCTGTGTTGTTCATCATTACGGTAAAGAATTAGCAAGTGGCCGGCAGGACTGCTTCTGAACACTCCCTCTCACTTTGAACTGGAACTGAATTGAATTAAATTGAATATATGCCTGTTAGCCCAGCGCAGTGTTCTCAAGCTAAGATGGAAAAGTTGTGAATATTAGCTCTGGCTCACCAGAATCAGGTCAGGTCAGGTCATTGACACACTTGGTTCTGGGTCAACATGTCAGAGAGATCAGTTCGGATCAATCAGACACACATCATTTCACACTAATCACCGAGTCCACCTCACCTCACACCATGGAATCATTGTTTGAATGGGGCCATTGTAAGGTCTATACAGATAAATGAACAGTAGTACGTAACACTCAGTAACACTTTATAACCCATGGTTAGCATTGGGCCTTGGCTGGAAAACTCCTGTAGTGGGGAAGAAACTCATGGACTCCCACAATCCCAAGACTAGCCCCTTTCATGTGGGATTTTAACAGTGTAAGCCACATTCTGGTGGCTTGAGCTCACTTCCAGACATCTTGTGGTTCTGCTTCCCCCTGCTGATGTGGTGAATACACACATTCTCATAATGTCCTTCATTAGTCAATTGCAAATACAGAGACTTTGAAAGAGATGCATACAGTCAGCGGCGGGGGGGGGGGGG
>NC_048411.1:2923749-2960902 GCF_013103735.1 Etheostoma cragini | reverse complement strand
AACTAGATGGGATGGGAGGGTAGACTCCCACACCTCAAAAATCTGCTTAGCGAAACCGTTTGCTCCTGGAGCCATGGCAACGCCATCAGCAATGTCGAGAAAGCTTCCGATGTTCCCTCGTGAGTGACTTTTTTCCATAAACACGCTGTACGGACCCGCGCTTCCCAAACATCTGGATTCAGGCTGGCAGATGCAAACGAGTTGTATTTATTTAGGTGTTGCTCAAACGTCCGTGACTTTGAAACATTTTAGGATCTGATCTTTTATCCCTCTTGGCTGGTCTTGTGGGCCTCAGTGTGGTACAGCATGGTTGTAACTTTACTCAAACGTCCCATATGGGCCACCCAGGAAATGCATGCACTCATGATGCTTTAAGCTACTAGGATAAAAATCTTCCAAATCTTCACATGTCAGAGCCTGTGTCATATTCTGTGAGCATGCAGCTGGCCCGTTGGACCAGATGGTGGTGTTGGGACGGGGTCATGATAGGGTTGACCTGCATGGGAAGCAGAGTAATGGGAAACTGAACCAGGTGACTCCCAAGAGAACACACCTATGAAACGGCACCCCAGGCTACAGGACTGCACAGGAACCACAGGTGGTACTGGGTCATTCTTTCTCCAGGCGGTTGTTGTGGGCCACATCATGGGGGGGGGGGGGGCTTCAGAGATATGAGTTGGTTAGAGTTAGATACAAGTGTGCTGTCTCTTGGGAATCAGGATGATAAAGCAGTGTCTGAGACACACTGTAGAGGGATTTTTTTCATTTTTAATATGGAAAGTTCTTCAGAGTCGTTGGTACTGATAGCTTGCAACATACTGCATTTTGTTAGATATGCTACAATAAAATGACAATCTACATTTGCTTTATGGTAATCATGAGCACAGTACATCAGGAAAGTGAGAAACCGGAAGGTTGTGTGTTTTTGAGTTCTTTAAAATGCGGGATTGGTCTTGGATGAAGCAAGCACATGTTCCAGAGTTAACTACTAACAGAAGTTATTAACAGGTTTTCAACGTACCACCGATGGTTACCCTAAAGTCTTTCCCAGACCTCATCATAATACATTTCATAAACATATGAAGACGAATCAGACGTCCATCTTACGCCTTCAACTTGTGCAAAATCCTGCTGCTCGTTTTTTAACAAATACATCTAGACGTGCACACATCACTCCCGTTGTCCTCACCCTGCATTGGCTCCCGGTGCGTTGTAGATCGTTAGATTTTGTGGTTTGTTTTTAAGCCCTTAAATGGTCTCTTTGCGGGAACCCAACCGGTCATTGCGGTCTTCAAATCAGCTGGTTTTAGAAGTCCCAAGGTCCAGGTGTAAACGGCTGGGGGGGGGCAGATTTTTGCAGTTGCTGCTTCGAGACTCTGGAACAAGTTCCCCCATGATATTTAGTTACGGATGTCGCTCTTTTTGGGTCCAAACTCAAAACATATCTGTTCAGTCTGGCTTTTAATACGTAGTAGTGATGTGACAATTTCATTCTTTTATTTCTTTGTAACCTTTTCTGATTTTACTGTTTTTTAAGTTCATTCTTTCTATTGTATGATGGGATTTTACTCATTCTGGTTAGCACTTTGGATACATGCGTGTTGCTGTAAAGTGCTATGTGAATACATTTTGATTGATTGATACATATAAAGTGTGTAGCCGCTGCGTCTGCACAGGAGCTCATGGAAATCATTGGATAAGGATCAGGATCTAAAATTCCCTTTTGATAAAACAACCCATCAAAACTCATATGTGCTCTAATGGCATCATAGCCATCGATGTGTTTACCCTGGGGCATGATTGAATGTGAGACATGGGGGCCAGCCAAGGCCTACATGGACAAAGACAGGTTTAAGGTATGGTTTGCAACACTAAATGAATAGGGCATTTGTGAAGGCACTTCTCTGTGAAAAGCAACATGGGATCTGTAGTTGTGCCACAGAGCTCTTCATCCCCTCGCTGCAGAGGAAGGGATCCTAGAGTCAAGATAGTGAACAACTTTAGATTCAAAATGAAACAGGATAGAAGCTTTTCACTAGGGATGAACAGATACTGTGCTCACGTACTCATCCTCATACTCATGAAAACCACTTGCATACCACTGCATCCGATCATTGCTTGTGACTCTAGTTAATACTACACTTGGTTTCTGCAGCAGGGCCATCAGATTTTTGTTTAATCATTTAAAAAAGTTGTTTTTATTTCAAAAGTTAAAATACGTCTGACATGACACCCATAAACTTCAGTCGAACATATTAATATTGAAGATAAATCCGCTTATTTATGATTCTTTTTTTACATATTGATAAAAGGCTTACTGGCCTGTAGGTGAGGTAGCCATCCACAGATACAGTTAAGCTGTATAAGCATGTATGTTAAACATGTTAAAAACATAACGTGAAATATGACAATATGTCAATAAGTATCATTTTAATAGGTTTACATGGTATGCACCGCAAAAAGGTCTGTGCGTGTTATTTTAGGCCTAGTTTAAAATGCAACTCAATTTTATTCAATGCACAAAGGGGGTCCCTGCTCCGTCTCTCTTTCAGCTAATGGGTCCTTGGCCTAAAAAACGTTGAATGCGGCCCGCAGCTCTTCTAACAGTGAGTCGAGGGCGGAGCTGCACATTTTTAATGCACATTTGCATACTGGCTTCAATTTGTTCTGGCTGTGGGGCTGTATCATCGTCTTATAGACATGCGAATGTGTTGACACACTTTACACATCCAGCAGACATTAGCAGTTATTACCACCGTTTGTCTGTCAGCAGACTAACAACAAAAACACTGGTGCGATTGTCATGAACTTGGTGAAAGGATGTAGCGTGAGCCAATAGCCCATGATATTTTGAAGCTCACGTACACACATTATTTCTCACTTTTGTTACCAATGCAAGATGGGGCATGGCCTTGGTGGAGGACTCCGCTCTCTGAGAGAGCTCTGTTTTGGTCCTGATAGTGGCTTTTCTGCAGGAAATCTTTTGCAAGGGAATTGGAGCACCAAAACTGGCACAGAGAGAATAATTGCTGGTCAAAGTAATCAGCCGGCAGAAGGGCACACAAACCTGAGAAGGAGCGGTCATGAAAGCCAAGCTTCAGAATGCTTCCGGTGCAGTCCTGGTTTTAGTTGTGACCAAACAGTTTTTTAACCATCTTGTTTCATCTTATTTCATCTCAGAATCCATCAGTTTCATGGATGATCCATCCTTCACACCTGCTACATTAGCCTACGTTTTGTCAGGATCATAGAGATTTATTTCAGAGGGAGCACTTTTATATTAACCCTTGTGTTGTCTTCGGCTGCTTTCATTGAGTTTGGGCTGTTTTATTCAGTTTCATAGCATTTGTAATTTTTTTCAAAAAAGGTTTCAGAAAAGAATCCTGACTATATGTCGTTTGATCTTAACTATCAGGCAAAATAATTCATAATTTGGGCTTTAAAAAAAAAAAACGTTTTAAAAAGTGTCAAAAGCGAAAATTGCCCAAATTTTGACCTGGAAGGACAACAAGGTCATGGTCGACAGGAAGAGAACACAAGGGTTAATCTAGACATTGTTTTTTTTTAGAAGAATCCTACATACTGTACCTATTATATAATACAGTCACTTCATCTTTTGTTAATATAAAAACATGAATTAGTGCAGCTTGAATGTATTTTATGTGAACCAATCCTGCGGTACAGTGGAGCGAGGCCTCCCCTGCTGTGAAGAAGTTTCCTGTGAATGTACAGACTCATGAAACGAGAGAACTGACCATCAATACTGTACTAATTCAACCCAGGTCCACTGTGTGATTTAAAGACATTCTGAACCACTCTGTTCCACAAAGCCATAAAGTACATTGTGTGCATGCTGGGGGTAATGTTCCTATAAAGCCTCCATTGTTTCGGCGGTCAGATTCTTCCCTGTCAGATTGCCTTGCGGTTGGATTCCAACAGGCCTGGGTCTGTCTGTCTCTGGATGGTCTGGATTTACAGCGGGCTTTATTTTCTTTGCTGGAAGCAGGGTCCTCTGAAGCATCGAGGCAATGTTTTCCTTGTCAACGGCTTCTGTTTTCTTTGGAGGCCTTATGATCTCCCTGATAGCGCCACAGCAGCATGAGGTGAAGCCTTTTCCTCACAGAGTGACATTTGTGAAGCAAAACAAAAAAAATGTCATCTGTGAAGAGAAGCTGTATGGTTCTAATTATCACACGTTTGGTCCTGAACCTTCAATTTATGAGCCCAGCTCCGCTCTGAACTGAGTGTTACCCAGATGTTGCGGTGGCGTGAAATGACTGCCTGTTGCATGTGAGGTAGGGGTGTAAATCACCTTTAGTGGCATCTCATTTAGACTTCTAACTGTGGCCCTCCGGAGGCTCGTCTGTGTGTTTAATATCCTACAGATGTGTGTAACCAGCTTTCAAAATATAGATACATGTCTTCATTGAGCAAAGTCAAAGTCTTCAAAGGCCACCCATGCCCCCACTTTCTTCTTTGTCAGTAGCAAAGGTAGAAGCAGCAAATTTGTTGCTGTGGGGTTTGGTTTTGTATCATACTAAAACCAAAGCCCTGGTGATGATACTTCTGTGTTTATGAACGGAGCTGTGGTGCCTCACAATAGCTCAGCTACCTAACAAAGAGCGGAAAATAAAGAGTGTGTTCAGATGGCTGGGGATTAAAAAAATTAGGCACAAAAAAGTGCACACCAAAGAAGTCCAAACTGGGACTGACGGAGTGTGTAGACAAGTGTGGATGTTTGGCTACTCAAACCCAGGGCTTTCAATCCGGGGAGCTGGGTTAACATCCTGAAGAAGTTAAGAAGAAAATACAAGACTTTCAACCAGGAAACAGGTGTTCATGTCCTGGAGAAGTTTAGGAGAAAACAAAAGACTTTCACCAGGAAACAGGTGTTCATGTCCTGAAGAAGGTAAGGAGAAAACACAAGACTTTCACCAGGAAACAGGTGTTCATGTCCTGGAGAAGTTTAGGAGAAAACACAAGACTTTCACCAGGAAACAGGTGTTCATGTCCTGAAGAAGGTAAGGAGAAAACACAAGACTTTCACCAGGAAACAAGTGTTCATGTCCTGGAGAAGTTTAGGAAAAAACACAAGACTTTCACCAGGAAACAGGTTTTAATGTCCTGGAGAAGTCGAGGAGAAACACAAGACTTTCCCCCAGTAAACATTTGTTCATGTCCTGAAGAAGTTAGGGAGAAAACACAAGACTTTCTCCAGGAAACGGGTCTTCATGTCCTGCAGAAGTTAAGAAGAAAACACAAGACTTTTACCCAGTAAACAGGTGTTCATGTCCTGAAGAAGTAAGGGGAAAACACAAGACTTTCTCCAGGAAACAGGTGTTCATGTCCTGGAGAAGTTAAGGAGAAAACACAAGACTTTCACCCAGGAAAGAAGGGTTCATGTCCTGGAGAAGTTAAAGAGAAAACACAAAACTTTCACCAGGAAACAGGTGTTCATCACCTGGGGAAGTTAAGGAGAAAACACAAGACTTTTACCCAGGAAACAGGTGGTCATGTCCTGGAGAAGTTAAGGAGAAAACACAAGACTTTCCCCCAGGAAACAGGTGTTCATGTCCTTGAGAAGTTAAGGAGAAAACCAAAGAATTCTACCCAGTAAACATTTGTCCATGTCCTGAAGAAGTAAGGGGAAAACACAAGACTTTCTCCAGGAAACAGGTGTTCATGTCCTGGAGAAGTTAAGGAGAAAACACAAGCATTTTACCCAGAAAACAGGTATTCATGTCCTGGAGAAGTTTAGGAGAAAACACAAGACTTTCACCAGGAAACAGGTGTGCATGTCCTGAAGAAGTTAAAGAGAAAACTTGTGTCCATGTCACCAAACCAAACCGCAGCAGTGTGTCTCCCCAAAGTCCACAGACAGCAGGAAATATATCGGATCTGGGGCTGGGTCCATGATGTGAAACCCTCCTACCGGCACTATGTCCAAAGCCTGATGTGAAGGCATACTATAGTTAGGTTTTATTTCACCCTCATGTTGTCCTCGGATCAAATTGCCCCCTATATATCAATGTTCGTTTTAATTACCCAATTGTAATAACCCAAAATAACATTATTGATTCCACAACGCTCTTTGGCTAGTACAAATCTCTACTTTCATTAATTTTGGGGTGTCTTATTCTATTTTATAGCATTTGAAAAAAAAGTGGTTTTAGAATGGTATTTTAGTATTTTAATAGTAATTTCTGCTTTTTTAACTCAAACATTAGTTACAATTTCCTATAAATGAGGTTTATTGACCATAAATTCAAAAAATAACTGGAAAACTAAAGTTAATAGGTGAAAAAATTACAAACATTGCAAAAACGGTTGAAGAAAGGGACAAAACGTAAGAAAAAGTTACATTGATAAAAAACATCAAAAGTGTTGATTTTCAATTTTGACGGGAAGACAAGACAAGGGTTAATATCGTTAATGCTTTTTTAGCAAATCTTTAAAGGAAAGCCCAATATAAATATAAATCTGGGATTAGAAAAAAACAAAATGTCCTTCTTTGCGCTCCCAAAATAAATCCAGACTCTACTCCCTTCAGCAATAAATAAATGAATGAATGAATAATTTTTGCATGTGTGCTCCCCAGACAGATGCTGTGAGATGAATTAACGAGCTGGGTCATAGTGGGACACGGTGAATGATTGATGATAAGAGCTATTAATCTGAAAGGCTGGTTCCCCTCTATGAAGATGCCTGCATGAGCTTTGGCCTTCCAGCTCGCGTTCACTAACCATTCATTAGACAAGAAGCCTCCACTACTGAGCTAACTTTTACCTTTCAGTCTCTGCTGCTGTAATATGAAGGACAGTGTTTGTGCATCTCCAGCCCTCCTCCAAGACTTTGATCATGTACGTTCAAAGACTGGTACACTACGAGCACCTGGATCTCCCTGATGCTTCACAAAGTGCAACTATGTGACAGAAATGATAATAATAGTTATTATTTCCTTCTACTGCTGTTTGAAAGGTGGGTGTTAACATGGACTGATGGCATCTCAACATGAAGTTGCAAATCAGAAATGGTGAAGAGGATTCACCAGAGGTTGGCAAAAGGTGAGGTGAACCTATGTGTAAAAATCTTTATTTACTGTACGTTGCATTTTAGCTATCCTATCCAAATAAATGCCAGCACCTACCTGGCGCTGATATGTCTACTTTTAAACCTGTGACCTGAGGAGACAGGGGACTCTGCCACCGTTATAGCTTCTGCTATTAACACAAACCAGCTGTCTCTACTTACCTGTTTTTCTGTAGGTTTGAGCCCTGTCAGAAAATTTACCATCAGCAACACCACAATGGCATCCTGCCTTTTTCTGTATTTAAATGGAACAACATTGGCTGAACTTGACTGATGAATTTCAAGTTGTGTTACTGGCCCAGACTCAGGGAGTGGACCAAGTTAAAAGTTATTTTTCTCACGTTGCAGTACTGCAACTTGGTAGGAGCGGCCCCTCTGGATGCTTTTTATTGCCGCTGTAAAGTTGTTTCAGCTCTACATGTGTGACCTATCCAACCAGTGTTAACCTTAGTAACCCATAACATTTCAGTCACCGTGGAAGTTTATTCCAGTTATTAAAAGATCTTTGACACCATCAGTAAAATCAATTTATATGGATGAGACCCTGTAAATTGGTCATTCAAGACATCCCCTGGGGACCGTAGATGTGGCCCCAACACCCGTGGGAGGAGAAACAGACAACAATTCAGTGGAAGCACAGACACATACCAGTAAGGCTGCATCGCTGAGCAGGGAATGGGGCTGTTTGATCCATTAAACTCAGCTTGGTAATACTGTATGCACCACTAAAGCCCCACCTGAGGGGTCCTAATGCCATGCATGCGAGGCCCTGTATTGTATATGGGACCCAGTTAAATTGTGTTTTTGTATAGTGGGTTTTTAGAGATTTTAGCTGAGAAAAGCTCCATGGAGCTGAGCGGTAGATGACAATGGTGGTTCATTCCCCCCCAGTAGCTCCACGTGGGAAATTAATCCTTTAATATCGAAATATAGTAGCTTTACAACATAAAACAAACTTATCACAACCTGGTAATGTAAATTTATGTAATAAATGAAATCTTTATTTGAAGATAAATCCATCTTCTTCACATCTAGATGTTTGCCTTAACGCTGTTTCAGCTTTTCCTCCATACCACGAATTTAAGTGAGTACACACTAAATACACCAGGTGTGGTGGATGGAAAACATGCATCTCCTGGCAGAATATGTCCAAAAGTGCCGCCATCGGCTTTGATGGACACAACTCCAGAGATCTGAAAAATATTGTCCGCTGGATGAGTTATGGTTACAGTGGAACTACAGCGGTGACATGGCACATTGCTCTCCATAAACATACAGTGAGTGGCGGTGGGGTGAACCAAGAGACCACAGAACCAAGAGTACAGATGTGAGGCGGGAGCACAAAGCCACTGTGTTCTCTGAGGTCTTTTGTCCTGTGGACCAACAACAGCTTCTCCAGACCTCAGACTGCCTGCTGCAGGGATCTCAGGGCCCCCCCCCCCCCCCCGGCTCTGCCGGACGGAGGTCTCTGTGTTATACACTCACAGAGAGACACTTCTCTAGACGTGACATTTGCTACTGAAGCCTTTAAGCGTAAACTATTACACAACACTCAGTAAGCACCCCTTAGAGACACCTTGCCTTCCTGACACAACGTTCCTTTTGCGACCTAGAAGGCAAAATATATGAGGTGTGGGAGGTAGTCTCAATAATAAACTGTCCAAAGAGAGGCATGCAGTTCAGAGGGGAGGCCTGGGCAAGCCCTTTGGAGGGTTTGCGCAAGCACTACTTGTTTAGTTTAAATAGAAATCGACTGATCATTTTGATCGTCCTCTGAAACTGTTTTTGAAGAGGGAGCAGTAGTCATGATTGATAGGGTGTCCTTATTTCTGTGTGCATTGTGTAAGGTATGTATCTCTTGGTCATTGAGTCTTTTATGTGCAGTAACTGTTGAGTTATTGTATTTATTTTAAAAAAGGGGTCCATTTAGGGATGTGTATTGCAAAGTAGCTTAGGCTATAAATCCTATAGGTCTATGCTACATACTTGTTCCTATACAAACAAACCCTGAGTAACAAAGAGAAGATCTTCTGTTGAGTACCATACGCCATTGTATTTAATCTATTAGCCGTTAGCTGACATCACTGTATAACTATGCGGTTGGCCGTGACGGGTGACTCCATGTGGGCGGATTCAGAAGGAGCTGATGTAACTCCTGGCATCTAGCTTGAAGCCCTGTGTGGTGACCTGCGGCTGGCCCAGGGTCTGTCTGGGGAAGAGATCTCATGCAGTAAAAGCAGACACACAGAGCTACACGATGACTGACGGTCCTCTTAATGCACGGATAGTTTCTCATTGCATCAGAAGTCCTTGGCTGTTTTTTTTTTTTGCTTCCTCTACTTCTCGGTTCAAAGAGCCACTGTGTTATTGCTAGTTCAGTTACACTTCATCTACTGTGTACTTTTCCTATGATATCATGTATTGTCAGCCATTTAACAAATGTTTCCTTGCACACAAATTGAGTGCTCATCAGGTTAAATTAAGTCAACATATGGCAATTATTTAAGATTAGGATCTCCCATTGGCTGGACTAATTGGGGAGGTCTGACGGCATTCTGTGTTGGCCATCAGTGTTGAATAGGATTTAACAGATCTAAAGCCTAGCTTTGCTGTGATTTATGCTATCAAATTAGAAGCATCAGGCACTGGCGGCAGTTTCAGTTTAATTGCCACCATTAATCTTCCCCCCCCCCCCCCCCCCCCCCCCCCCCCCCCCCCACACACACACACCACTGGGTCCAATTCACCTATAGTGGCCTACAGTGCTTTACTTTGACCATAATTTTTCCCACTGGATTCAGCAGGAGTTGCTAATGATCAGGCAGGTTAGTGTTCAAACAGGGCTCCAGAGGGTGAAGTCATGTGTTTTCTTTCTCTCTAGAGGTCAAGCCAAAAAAGGTGAGAGGGGGGGGGCATACAATCCAATCCTCCGGTCATGTCTCCCCACATCTGCAATGGCGTTTTAGAGCATTGTGAAATTGAGACGTATGTGCAGCTGGCTGCTTATAAATGGATTTTCTCCAAGTCTGCAGCCCTACAGGTAGCTCCCCAAGCCAAGTGTTGAAATATGAAAGCATCAAACATGCATCTCAGACTTTCTTTTATAATTATGCAGGTCCATATTAAGATGACATGTACTGACCTCCAGCTTCATCAAACACATGGATCGGGCTCAACGGGATATGGAGGAACGCTGACTGAGAACTAAGTTGGTTGAATCCCAGGATAGATCATTAAAGCATCTGCTCGTTGTGCTTTTCTAACTCTTTCCTGCATTGAGAAAGTAGGATATAAGATTTATTGATTTTACTTCACCTCCCTTCTGTCCTCGTGGTGAGCGGCTAGCCTTGTACTTCACTCTCTGAAACTATGTTGGAGAGGGATGAATACCTCAAAGTGCACTCTTATATACAAGCTCTCCAATCTGGAGCACACACAGTACTCCAGCTGCCTCAGTTTGTTTTGTATCTTCTAGCCTTGACAGGAAAACCAGAGTCTTACCTCTCAGAATCATGGCCCCCAACAACATTCAAACTGTCCGAATGAGCCTGGCCTCACAGAATACTGTGAACTGTCCACAAACTGTTAACATTACGTAGTGGTGGCACGGAATGTGTGAAAAATCAGTGTGGTCACCACAGAAAACGACGCCAAAGTAAAGTCAATGAGAATATGACGTAGCATAAGGAGCAACCATGGTAGCGAGTAGTAGTAGTGAAAGCCCGAAAATCTGCATAAGGAGGTTAGCTGGAGGGGTGGATGGGTTACACACAGGGCTTTCTCCGGGGGGACCGGGGATCATGTACCATGTGTAATGTTACCTTCTAGTTTTCTTAAACCCAATAGTCCCGTTCTTCCCGCGTGTTACGGAACCGTGAGCCCACCCACAACCTTTTCCCTAACTTTAGGGGCCGTGTTCATTTCAGGGAATTCTGTGAGATCAGGTTAGTCGGAAAATACCTTATTTCCTTTAGCAGAGGAAGAAGCATTCTGCAACTGTGTGTGGTTATGCTGAGAGACAGCCTTCTGGGTGTGATTGAACACTGACAGTCTGCAGAACATAACAGGAAACACAAGTAAAAGTCATTAAGTCCGTATTAAAACCAGAGCTTGTGGGCTCAGGAGGGGGTAGAGCGTGTCGTCCACCAATCGAAAGATTTCCGGTCCGACCAGTCAGCATGTCCCAGTGTACTGAACGTCCTAATTGATTCCGAAGGCTGTGCTGTCAGTGTGTGGATGTGCGTGTGAGTGTGGAACGTGAAAATGCCATTGTAAATCCATTGTATAGAAGGCTATAATCTTGTATTTTGAATGTATAAATGAATAAATTAGAACAGTTCTGTCTTCTCAGACGTTGGAATGTTGCACATGTCTCCCCCATCTTCTAACTCCTGTGCTGTGTAAACCTTACTTGACAGGTAGTACACAGCTTGTAATGTACATGGAAAGTCCACTACAGCTCTACTAAAAGCATTTTACAGAACCATTCTGTGGAAAACATTTCCCTTTAAATATCCGCAAAGGATATTTTTAATTTTTTAATACAGTGTTTGGCTAGAAGGTCCAGCACAAATGACGGAGGCGGTGGAGTCACGGCACTCACTCTCAGTTTATAAATAGATGGCTGGATCCTTTTTTTTTTGCAGGGTCCTTTGTGCTTTCTATCAGCTGGGCAGTGATGTCAGAGTGTTAGGGGATGCCCTGGGTCTACCACGGTCTAATCCAGACAGTGGAACAAAGCCATGTGTGTGGGGGCTAGTGGGGAGAAGGGAGGGGGCCTGGCTCACAGTGCCACTATTGTCTCTGTGCCACCGTACACAGACCTGCTCTCAGCCACTCGGCCTCACCAGCAGCATGAACCGGATCACTGAGTGGGGTGTCTCGGAGATTCAGCATCCTGTTGAACCTCTCACACACTGACTGTGGTGTTGAAAGAGACTTCCTGCTCCCTTTCTTATTCTAGATCTTCAAAACCATCATCATCAGATTAAAGGTATAGTGTGTAGGGATTTTGCACACATCTTTGGGATTAACTGAGATCCTAGATCATTTTAATACCGTGCTAAATTACAAAACACCCCTCCCCCCACTTGCCTACCCCCTTTTTTGTTTTTCTAACATACCACTGTCCTTGTTTTTTGCTACAGTATCTATAAGACATACCTGTCCCAGTCTTTCCTTTGTATCCATCCCTGATACTTCCTACGACCCAAAAGTACTTGATCTGGCTCTACGAACACCAGCACCCCTCCGCCTCCAGCCGCCTGGCTTCGAGCCCGGCATAGTGGGAAGTTGCTGGCATGTGTCCTGCCAGAGATCTGGTCAAGTTATTATCCCGGCAGAGAGACCAGAGCGCTGTAAATCATTTCCCTTGTCTCGCCTCCAGACGCCAGTTCCTGCTACCGTAAATACAGTTTTCATTGCATGTCTAGGCCACGGAAGGGGCAAAAGTGTGGGACAGCTGTCAGGGGACTGGCGACTGTTATGTAAGAGCTTGCCTGAAAGGTAATTGTAAATTCACATTAAACAGATGTTTAAGCACTTTGTAGCTGCAGATAGAGAATTGGCGACATGCTGCACTGCACAGACGTGTGCGCAACAACACATTGGGAAACGTCATTTCAAAGATGTAATTGTTCAGCTGTGCAGTCTTCCTTTGGGAATAATGAGTTACAGGCTGGGCTTCTGCTCTGGAATTCAAGTGGAAATTGATATGCAAGTGTTTCAATGTAAGTGTCTGAATACCTGGCTGTTAGATAGTTCTACATTTTAATTTAAGGAACACTGCATCAACTGTTTATATCTCATCATTAGATATTCTGCAACGTGCTTTGCTTCCGATTGCTCTTTATTATGGAGATGTAGATTATTTCTAATTTAATATCTGGAAAATACAAGAGTCTCATATGTAGTCCACTGAAGATAATGTTGTCTTTGCTTCTGTCTGGCTTCAGACACTCTTCTTTTCTATGTTCTCACCCTGTTCTCATGAATCATACGTTTATGTAACAATGCATTGATGTTGTAGTCCTACAAATTTAAGTTTATGTTAAGTTAATTGATGTATTTAAAGTTAAGGTACACAAATTGTAATAGCAAAATGGACTTGAAGTATTGAAAGAAGTCTTTCGTTCCACCGCTTTGGTCCGGAAACATGCATCTTGATAGCCATCAAATGGATTGCCATCAAGTTATGAACAGCAGATATTTATGATAAAAGATGCAGCACAAGTTATTTCAATGATCCAATGATTTTTTTTAGTACTTGAGTGAATGTTCAGTATGTAGTTACTTTCCATTAACAGTAAATCATTTGACAGATAACTGACATTAATTACCAGAGAGATGTGAGAGTGTGGGGGCTGCCCATGGACAGGCCAACATGTCTTCATAACTAAACCATGTCATAAGTCCATTGCCATGGAACCATTCTATTCACTTAGTAAGGGTTAGTTTATAAAACATCAGGGAAAGGCTTAAAATGAGTTGAATGAAATACTAATATAAGGTCATGACATGAGTTCTGTTACACTTTCCTTCATTTTAAAGAGACACTTGATTGTTGGTTCCACGCGGGACAAGAACCCCGGTCTCCTGAGTAAAAGTCCTGTGTTTATGTGACCCGTCAACTGCACCAACCTGCCTCCTTATGCCGTATTTGGCACTAACTGCCTCGGTTGCTATAGCAATAATTACCACAAGAGAGAGAGAGAGGGGTAGAGAAGCGGTCGGCGCCTAATAAGAAACAGAATTGTGCGTTGTTATAAAACATTTGCACAATCATCCCAAACAGTTGTTTTCTGGGTTAGGACAGGCTGCTTGTTGGGGGTTCTGTGCCTTGCTCAGCAGCACCTGGGCAGTGCCCAGCTACCAGTCTACACTCTGGACTTGGTCTGAATGGACAGTTGAATTGACGACCTTCCCAAGCCAAGTCCCCACAGACTGAGCTACTAAAGCCCTGAATAGTCTATCATTGACTCGTGGTGTGTTCATTTTGTACATTTACATATTTATATACTATGCTGCCAAGCAGAATGGATTGTTGCCAAACCACATCTTGTGCATCCCATCTTAATGAGAGTGAAGAGCACCCCTGTGCAGCATGGTGTCACAATTCCCTAGAACAGGAACTCAAAAGCAGACAAGGACAGGGTAAGTAGAATGAACAAGGTGAGTATTTAAACAAGTCGGCTGGAAGTCAGTGAAGATCCAGTAATGCTGGTGAAGCAGGAAGCCAGGCGGGTGTGTAGGTGACATCCCAGGTGATAGAAATTTCAGACAAAAGAACAGGAGGGGGATAAGTAACAGGCACAAAACACAAGCAGGAGAGTTAACTTTCCAAACTGTCCAACTGATACTCTGGCGAACACACTGGGAGGGCTAACCCTCCGGCAGGGAACGGATGTCAGTACACGGCTGAAATGGTGGAGAGGTGATGGCCGTGACCAGGTAGCCAGACTGCAGATGAGACACAGGTGTAGGTGGTTGCACATGGCATCCATGTGTCATCACACACACACACCTTCCAAAAGGGGAAGGATATTTGAATTGCATCAGTATCAAAACATGGACAATGACCAGAAAAAATCCAGTTTAATTTACCAAACTTCAGTTTCTCATGGACGCAGTGATGCTATCATGCACGATGGACATGTACTGTAATAAAACGTGTTCATTTCTGTTAGTCTTACACTCAGCCAGCTGTGAAGCTCTACCACTCGTGTACGTATCAAAGGTTGATCAGAATAAAGTCTCAGGGAGTACAGACAAAAACGTGCTGGGATCTGTTGGAGAGTTCCACACTGGTGTAGGTAATGCAGCTTACGATGCTGGATGGCAGCAAAAAGCTGACCCTCCTTATTGTGAATCATGGACCCATGGCTAATGGGATTCCATTTATCAGAGGATTATGATGACTGAGCTCCCTTTTCTACACCAGCTCTGCTATTTTATATACATTATTTATCAATTTGACACACTATTTTCAGCACCTGCTGATAATGTGCCTCCCCAACCCCCCTAAAAAAATCCCCAATCTAAACTACAGTATAAGGAATATAATATGATAACTGGTGAGGAAAGTAAAGACATTTGAGGCGTCAGAGTTGTTTCTGCTCTTTGAAGATTGTCTTATCACCGATAATATTACTTTGTGGGATGCTTCAGAGGTTTTCCGTCTATTACACTTCCCAACGATGATGGGGGATTAGTCCAAATGACAGGCAGTGGGACAGGCAGGGGGTCGCCTGGAGTCTGGACCATTTATTTCTGATTACCCTCCAGACTCCAGTGCAGCAAGCCTGAGGAATGATGAGGCTGTCAAACCCAGAAAGGAGCTCACACGCTTCACTTGAACGCAGCATTTTTTCTTCAGTAAATCAGTTCATATTAGATATCTCATGACAGCTACTGTTAGATATCATGACAATGTGTGAGCGTGTGTGAGTGGTACTCAATCAAACAATGTCCTTTAACTCACACTACATGAAGGTCAAAATGAGTGTTATCATTTGTTTTAATCCCCCCTTAACCGTTATTTCATCCTTTCTTTGTTATGGTGTGTATATATAGATAGATGGATGGATGGATGGATGGATAGATAGATAGATATAACATGTTAAGTTCTGTTCTCTTGGTGGGTATTTCGCCCTTGTCTCATCACTATAACAAAGGTGGATTTCCCCAGCCCTTTGAGCTGGGCAGCCCTCTGATGACGAAGCCAGGCGTGAAGACCTTCCAAGGACTCGTCTCTCACATCAATCTTCTCATGCTGCCATTTTTGAGCTTCTGCTTCCTCCTGCTTCCTCCATGTCCATCCCTTTGCTTCCTGAATGACTGCAGCGATGAGTGAAGGGAAGCGGGAGGCGGCGGTGGAGATGGAGGCACAGTGGCACACTGGGAGGCTCAATGAGAATTAGGTCATTACCAGGGGGCAAGTTCACTAGATGATTAATGAGAAATGCTAGAGAGTGGGCCCGCCCCCCGTTTCCCTGATGCTACCACTGTAGATGTACCCAAGACTCACACTTCTAATGATCCCTGCTGAGTGGATTCATATTTTAAGCTGTCCAATAAGTCAGAACCCAAAGGCCTCTACAAACCTTTTGTGCTCATTTATCAAAACTATACTTTAGTCTATATTGACGATTCACTTAAGGACATGCTTTGGTGCCACTCAATGTCCCTCTTTGTGGCCAGATGTCGCCTTCCTCCATCTCTGTGTTGGTGTTCTAACCTCCGGTGGATTTCTGGGGCGTAGGTTACCTGCTCCTCAGATCTCTCCAGGGTATGTCCTGATAGCTAGCTAGACTATCTGTCCAATCTGAGTTTTCTATTACGACTTAAACTACTTCCGAACGCATACATGTTCCACCAAAACAAGTTCTTTCCTAAGACTATTTTGCAGAGGCACCATGGCTGCGTCCAGAGCTAGCACTGCCCAAGATGATTGTGAGTTGTTCAAAGAAATATCAATAAACCAGAGCACGTTTATCAACCATCCAGGAATGCTGTGTGGACTAGCAAGACCTTCCTCTGCACTGTGGAGGAAGGTCTGTCAATGCGACTATGACTACTCAAACTCCTTTTGAAAACCATCTTAAGGAATGCTTTTCTATGGCAACAGTCTTGACTGTTTCACCTGTCTCAGGCGTCACCAGGATGAAAGTGTGGACCATTTTTGTTCCTCCCAGCAGATCAACAGTGCAGCTTGATGAGCGTTCAGGTTCAGCTTTCTTGATAGATAACTCTCCATCTGCTCATCACCATGGATTCTTTAATATAACAACACTTAGACTTGCTAGCTGATCCTGCACTACACCACATCTGCGATACGTTCTCTTGAGTCTGGTTTGAGTGAGAGGGAGGAGGCAGTAGCACGCTGAACAACATCAATTCCTGTCTGATCATCAGGAGCATTCTGTGCATAAGGAGTATTTTACTCATGTGGCTATAGTTAGTTTAGTTAGTTATAGAAAAAAGCACAACAGGAATACGTCTTTTATACACCACTGCCAATAAAACAAATTGAATTGAATGGGAATAGTTCTACTAAAGCCCAACTTGTTTTGACATGTGTTTGTGTGCAGATTAAAGAAACAAGGCATCACTAGTTAAGATTTGTCCAATCTTTATGCTAAACTAAGCTTTTATGATCTTATAAACTCATGTGATAGGCACCACTGGGAAGATTTAGATGGCTGACAGACGCCATCAGTGCTGCATTCCTTAATACCACATTATACCAAACACTAGCTCCACATCCACACCCTGATAATGGTTTGGCTGCTGCTTGGTTTCTGATTTCCATTTGACAGTGTGGAGGACTTTGGTGTGTGGTGTTATGGTTACGTATGTCTTTCAGTAGCATCGACACTTCCTGTGTTCAAATGAAGGGTTGCTTGCCTTTACATTTAATTTGATTTAGCCATGTTTTGGTATAAGAGCCTGATTGCAGAGGGGCTTTAACCTTTGCTCCTCTGGGGAATGAAGACGTACTAATTAGAATCTTTGTCTCGTGTACATTATAAAAACCTCTCACAGATGCAGAACAGGCCGGTAATCGGGTTACTCTAATCCGTGCCTTCACCAGTGTATCAGAATGCTAAACGAAAGCTTAGTTTTCGACAAAGCTTTGAAATTCACAAATCTGAAGGATTAGATGACTTTCAAGAATCAGACATTTTTAGTGCAGGGATATCTGAAAATACGGATATTATCTTATGTCTACCAGACACAAGAAGACTTTGAACAGACTTTGTAAAGACTAAAGACAATCGAAAAACAATCATCTCACATCTAACGTTAAAGACTGTCACAATGTGTAAAGACTGGTGATCTTGAAGGGTCATACATAGTATGACTACAAGTTGATTTGTTTTGAAAACTTTAACCAAGCTGGCTAACTACTGCTAGCGCTGACTTGAGAGAATGTCAGCAGATGTCTCCAGTACCCGGAGGTCTGTGTTTATCTGCTAGTAAAACTCCCGTTGGATGACTCGCTTCAGAAGGGTTGAAAATCAGCAACTTTCCCTGGTTAGCGTTTAGCTTAGCACAGCAACATAGCAACTAAAAAACTCCCCGGTGTAAGTTGAGTGCAGATTTGAGTTGCGCATGCTCAGATTGAAACAATTTACAACTTAACTGTCATACTGAAATTTTTGAAATCCATGAAACGATAAACTTTTCTCACTGCAAACAATAAGAATAACAAAAAAAAGAAAATGGGAATCATTTCAGAAACGTTGTAGCTATCTATGATTGTTTGACTGCTAACGTTAGCTCAAAACACCATTCAACTGTGAGCCTTTGTTGTGTTTGATGCTAACTTGTAGCCAGCAGTGAACCAACTTCGTTAAGTTAGTCTATTTTTACTTTATTCACATTACAAAAGTGTCTCGTTAGCATCTCGTATGCTACTTGTTGCAAAGTGACGCATGGGCAACTCACATCTTCACTTGTCGCAAAGTGACGTATGCGCTACTCAAATCTGCACTCGCCTCACATCGGGTAGTAACAAACACTACTGGTTCCAGCCCTTTGCTGCTTCCTGTTTGGTGCTAGAGGTAGCACACCCATTGGCGGTTGACAATGTTCAAGTGATCACGTACACCCTTAAAACGTTTTACAAGATGTACTGGATGGACAACGGATCTTTCCATTTCAGTCATTTATTGTCACTGTATAGCATTTAGAACAATATTACTCTAAACGGAGATTATGAGGCTTGACGAATATGGCTTTATTTGCTTACAACCATCGGTGTTTCACTGAATCATGGGGACAGAGGACGCTCACATGCTGCTTCATGTTGCTGTCAGTCAAGACAAAGAAAATTGGCGGGACTCATGGAGGAGACCGTTGATTGGGAGAGAGTTTACAATAGTATAGACTTTATTGTGCCCAAGGGGAAATTTGTCTTGGACATAGTGCCACAATCTGTTGTTTCACAACATAAACAATATATAACCAAAAAAAGCATTCTGAAATGAATCGACATGAATTACAATGCAATAAAATCAAATCTTTAAAAAATGAGACACAAAAGAAGGACATACATGTTAGCACAGACAACACAACATCATAAACATGAACTATAATAATTAAAGTGCTAAGTGCCAAAAAGTGTGTGTGTGTGTGTACATTTTGCATCCCTGCTCTGCTGGGCTAAGATTTACTAGGAGTTCAGCAGATTGACGGAAGTAGGAATGAACGATAGCTTTAGTGTGTTTGTTTTACACCTCGGCACACGGCGCCTTCTCCCTGATGGCAGAAGTTCATATTCAGGAAAGCGAGGTGTAGGGAGTCTGCAGTAACTCTTTTGGCTTGTTTTCAGACAGCTTCCTCGTACAGGCTCTGTGTGGGCTTGTAATCTTTCCTCCCTATTATCCTCTTAGCTGTCAAGTGTGTGCTGACCAGCCTGCTTTTTAGCTGCACCGTGAAATAGCCAAACAATGCTGTGATTCCATATCTGATGATGCTTTCCAGAATCGCCCAGTAGAGCATGACCATGATATACCTGCTTACTCTGTCCTGTCTCAGTCGCCTTAGAAAGTAGAATCTTTGTCAATGTGTGTTTTCCAGCAGAGAAGATTGTCTATTTAGACACCTAAGTATTTGTAAGATGTAACGTGGATGATTTTTTTAATTTTTTGATGACTGGCTCATGGTCAATCACTTGCCTTGGGTCAAGGACCATCTCCTGTGTTTTTGTGAGTGAAATCAGGTGAGGATGGATGGATGCAGGCCATGGAAGAAGGTGGAGGGTTCTGATTAGTATGGCTCTATTGTACACTTAGCATAATGACTGGTTGTGGAGAAAAGTAGTACTAGCATACAGACGTGTTATCTAATTCTTTACAAGAAAGTTGAAAGGCGTATTTCTCAAAATGGCAAATGATTCCAAAAACTTTTTCAATTTGCATTTTATGCAAGAAGTTGAATGTTTCATGCACTTGACATTGTGTTCTTCTTTATTCTGCTGGAGGTCGCTGGACCTTTTTCATCCACCACATAATTCTATGACTAATTGACTAAGTACATATCAGGTGACCATCCCAGTGAAATCCAACAGATGATAAGGTAGGACATGTTGATCAGAGAAAAGAGCATCAACACACTGTTACTGTGTCTTGATGTTAAAATGTTAAAATCCAGGTGTGTATTTCAAATCCTTCTTCTGACCTGCAAAGTTCTAAATGGTCTAGCACCAACATGTCTAGAGGAGTTCTTAGAGCCTTAGTGTCCCACTAGAGCACTAAGCTCCCAAAGCTACCTGTAGTTCCTAGAGTCTCTAAAAGTAGTTTGTGAGCCAGAGCCTTCAGCTATCAGGCTCCTCTCCTGTGGAACCAGCTCACAGTCTGGGTTTGGGGGTAGAAACCGTCACCATATTAAAGAATAATCTGAAAACCCTCGTCTTTGATGAAGCTTATATTTAGGGAGTGAGAAGTTGCAGCATCCGTGTAGCCAGGCCCACCTGCTTCTTGTCATAGTCGTCAGATTGATTTACTACATAATCAATAATATAATAAAACCAGAGAGAGGCAGGGCAGTACAGCCCGATATGGTTGGGGAGAGTTCTAGCCCGACTAGGCATCTCTCCTTAACCTTTCTTTCTTAGTTATGCTGTTATAGTTCTAGACTGCCAGGGGATATCCTTCCTTTGACAAACTGAGCTGCTCTCTACTCTCTCTTTCCTTTTGTGTGCATCCATGTCCCAGAAATGCTTGATACTAACTTGTTTCTATGGAGTTTACTCCCCGGAGTCCTACTGTTTTCTTTTTGCCCTGCATGTTTCCTTGGATTAGGATGGCACCAAGATCTTGGTTGCAGCTGTTGCCGTGGTCCTGCTGCACTACACCCTGCTACACTCTGTAATGCCCTGCAGTGTCCTGTAGTGCCCTGCTACGTCTAGCTGTGCTCTGCTATGCCACGCTACACTGTGTAACGCCCTGCAGTGCAATGCTGTGACATAAACTAGTCAATGTTCCATTTTCTTTATTGTGATTGTCATTGCCACTGTGCATCACACCCCCAACTGGCACCATCAGACCACGCCTACCTAGATCCTGGGTCTGTCCCAGGTTTCTTCCTAAAAAGGAGTTTTTCCTTGCCACTGTCGCACTAGATGCTTGCACTAGTTGCTTGCCCTTGGGGGAATTACTAGAATTGTTGGGGCTTTGTAAATTATTTCAGCAAAGTGTCTCGAGTTAAATTCTGTCAGGATTTGATACTATAAATAAAATTGAATTGAAATGATGTTTCATGCACGCAGAGGGATTTTGGCCCGGGTTTGACCAAATGTAAGTGCTGGAAATCTTACAGGAAAGGAAAGTCATATTTTAGTGAAGCCAGACCATCTGGTGGTGAGCACAGTTAATTCGGCCCAGTTCCTGCTGGTCTCCCCAGTTCCTTGTCCTCCTAGAAGATCTGCATGGCTCAAATAACTCATCTACATCCTCTTACTTTAGTTACAGTCACACATGTTAGATGAATAGTGAGGTGAGACACCAGTTGTAAAAGGTCTGGTCTGCAGGGATTACCAGCTCAGAATGGAAACCTCCGCTCCATCCTCAGGAAACATGCAGTCGTCTGTTGAAAAGGAGAGGTGGGACAGACAAAGATGAATAGAGAGAGAGATGAGTGAATTTCCGTTCTATGAGACAGCATGCAGAGCTGAGAAGACTGAATTACAGTTGAAACCATTCATATCATAACACATGTCTGACGGGGGACTCTGGTAGCTCACCTGGTTCAGCTTTCACCCAGAATACTAAGGCTCAGTTCTTACCACCGTGGCCCGGGTTCCAGTCCCACCCGTGGCATTTGCTGCATGTAGTCCCCCCTCTCGCTCCCCCCGTTCTTGTCTTAAGCTGTGCCATCAATTAAACGCAAAACCATCTTTAAAAAAGAACATTTCTGACTGTAGTCAACGTGTTTTCTGTCTTTCTTCCATGTCAAAGCCATCGGTTCGTACACAGCTATGATCAAAGCTGAGACGTTTTGGGATTCTTTTTTTAATCTGGTTTAATTTTCAATGTATTTTGAGACATATGTTGCCTCTAACATTTCACAGCATTCTGTCGAACATGTAATTTATTGCCAATGTTCCATAATTGCGTTTTTTTTCCTTTGTGTAACAGGAGGAAGAAACTTGATTTGGTTTGTGTTGGCTTAGATAGGATGTGACTGATACCATGGTACACATTTTATTTATTGCTACTAGTTTCACTGTTTAATAGTTTGCCTTAAGTCTTTTTCTTTTCCTGTCACTTATCCAGCATCTGTCTGGCACTTCACCCCCCCGCGCTTCCTCTACCTCTGGCTTTAATCTGTGTGTCTAAACTGAGAGTTATGGTCAGCTTCGTAACCTGAGGATTACGGTCTCCCCAGGGCCTCATTACTTCTTCCTCGGGCTTTCCACTCCGGCTTGATGGGTGCACGCTTCTTTTTGCGCTCTCTGGCAGGTGGGCGCAGTAAATGAGAAAACCATCTGACACAGAAACAAACATTAGGTGGGCAGGAAAATGCTGACATGGTTTAAACTGGGGAGGATGGACTCGATTGAGCAAAGAGGGATGCTTACTTTTACGTATGACTAATAGCACTTAACTACAATAAAGAGTTACGTCATTATTAATGACTAAAGCAGATGTTGTGTGAGCTGTAGGGGATCAACCTGTTGAATTTGAGTCCTCCGAACCATACGACCTTCTATTAAAACCCACAGACACATTTCCTATATTAGCGCCCACAGTTTTGGCTGAAGATGTGACACAGTAGAGTTTTCGGTCCTCACATCTTTTAAACACGCTGTATAACGTTGTGAAATGACATGACGTCGTCATACATGGGATGGAAAATGTGATTCCGTTTGCTCCCTAAAATAAAAAAAAACGTCCACTTTGTTCACTTTTTTTTTTCAAATGGGACACTCGTCTCTTTGGTAAAAGTCATGTGTTTGTCCATGTCCAACACCCCTCCCACCCACTCTTAACCCACTCTTTTGGTCTTAATAACACGTTACATGACTTCCTTCGACCGGAAAATTAAATGTAAGTATGGGTTTTTAATTACTGCTTGTATAATCGACCTATGGGTTTTTTTTTTGGGAGGAGTACAGTCTCTACATTATCATTTCTACTAGGTAGTCAGCTGTTTGTGTAAGTTCGGAGGATATCTGAACATGATTGTTTGACATTTGTTAAAAGGACCATGAAACTGATTTGGTTTTGTTGTGGGACAGTGACAATGTGGTACAGATGTATTTCAATCAGGAGAAACTTTGTTGCAGACGTACAAACCTTTATTCGCAAACTACTTACGCACAAAATGAAATGTACAACATATGACTTGTACAGAGTCTTTGGAGATTAGAATCCATCGTGCAAAATATGTTTTAAAGGGTAAGGAATACCCGGACATACCCCCCAATGGAGTCTAGACACTGGTGGTGAGGTGAAGGATCACAAAGACCGGAATGCAGGAACCGATGGATGGGACCGCCGGAAGAAGACCCAGGGAGCCGTGTGCGAAGATGAATGGAGGAAGAAAGGGAGGATGAAGGCTTCACTTTTCCTATAATGACAACTGACAACCGCAGAGGGGAGAACAGATCTAAAGCAGGGATGTCCCGCTGTGATTGGCTTGTAAGCACAGGGATGATACTGATTGGTTTAACTGAAAGTAAAGCCTTGAAACAGCTGATCAGATTAGGATATAGGTAATAAAGTTAGTTGTTACCTAGTCTGTCTAAAATAATTTACACTCAGCTTCATTAGACATGAAGGAATGTAGGATTGCACAGTTTAGCCTCTTCCATTTTGGCGAGATTATAGGTGATTCTGTAGGGCGTGGGACAACTGTGTAAAGCTGAACAAATGTAATCTGAAATCTTTGGTATATCTGTGTCCATGCACACATGGAAAGATCTTCTCTGATGTCAGATGTGTGTTGTAATAAACACACTTTCAAGTAAGGCCTACTGAGGCGAGTTCAGTGACGAGTTTTCCACAACACCCTTCTGCTGGGAAGGCTAATCACAAACATTAAATCTTAATTAACAAAACCAGATAATTAATAAAACCATAACAGGTAGCACATAAGAAGGAGCCTGGGCTGGTGAAAGGAGCTGCTGGAGCGTCAGCTGGTAGCCAGCGATTGTGAAGCATGAAGGAAGCAGCGGATGCTATTCAGCTAATACAAGCACTGCATCAGGCCTCTGGATGAACTAACACCATTTTTAATTCATATACAGTAGGTCTACCATTTTCCTAATAATTGCACTCAGTTCAAAGAATCCTAGCCAGCTACCACTGTCTTTGAGACAAGTCAATGAGTCCCACCGGTCAGTGATGGAATGCATTGTGTTATCTTTCCCGCCTTGCCTCCTTGTGTTTGTTTCTTGGTTTTCTCCCCGTTCTTGTGTGTTTTTCTCTATCTTGTGATTCCCCGGTAAGTTTCTGTTTGTTCTGCTTCCTGTTTTGTTTTGTTAGTTTGGTTTCCTGTCATGTCTAGTCTTGTCTAGCTTTGCTTTGTGTCTCTCTGATTGTCCTGCCCCGCCCTAATGTGATTCACCTGATGTCTCACCTGTTCCCTGTTACCTCGTTACCTCTTGTATTTAACCCCTGTGTTTCCTTTCTCCTTTGTCAGATCCTTTTGCCTGTTTTGCCGTCACCCTGTGAGTTCGCCAGTTTTGCCGTTGCCCTTTTGTCCTGCCAGTTTGTCCTGCCAGCCGGTTGTGATCCCTCTGCCCGCCTGTTCCTTGCCCTGTCGACGCGTTCCTGGTTTTTCTTCTGTTTCCTTGGACCTTCTCCTCGTGAGTTATCCCCTGCCTTCGTTCCCCTGTGGATTTGGCGTTGCTGTTTTTTGGAATTTCCTTCAGCTGCTGGGACTGAGCACTTCCTTTGGGGTGTTTTTTGGTTTTGAACTGTTTATTAGTAAACCCCTATACGCCTGCCGCCTCCTTCTCCTTTCGGCATTTGGGTCCTCACCTCCCGTCTCAACCATAACACATTGACTAAGAAGAAGATTTAAAGAGACACGGTACCATTTTACAATAAGGTACACAAAAAAGTAAATGGTTAAGGCTTAACGACTGAGGAACAAATAGTTAGTTAATGAGTAGTTACGTATTGACTGGGATTCAAGCACACATTAGTTACTGTTAAATGAATGACAAAAAAATGGTTAGTTAGGCATTCACTACTGTTGGTAATGAGTGTTGGTGTTTGAATTTGTTAATGATTAACCACCACTCAGTAATTTAAATTTATGAAGAATGCAACTGTCTATTCTAAATTATTCATTGTTCCAAAGATCAGCTTTCTAAGAAAGAACATCCTCTGTTGCAGTTTCAGAAAAGGATACTTTTAACTATAGCAATGCTGACTCTCTTCAAAGTTTAAGGAACAACGTTCTAAATAGGTGTTCTCCAAAATGATGGGCAATAATCAGTCATGATAATTGTGTATCGCTATGTATTTTGATGCACATTCTATGAATAAGATCTTCAGGGCATAGTGCTGTGTGGTGGTACAACAAGGCTGGTAATTTTATTTGTTAAACTTCAGGGAGAAACACATCTCTCTGTACAAATTCTTGACATGCAAATGTATTTTAGGCAAAGGCCTGTAATCAATCTGTTAGGACAGTTTCAATGGTCTCATGGTCTCTGGTGGAAAAAGCATGACTGATTTTTGAAGTATGAGCTGTGGTTGGAGGTTGGCCATGTCTAATGTGCGAGTGGATGATGCAACTTTGACCAAACGGTGGGAAGCTTGAGCATCATATTACCTGTTGACAGATTGAATAGAGAAAAATGGAAGCCCACATGGGTTTATCATTTCAACCTAACTACCCAGTCTTACACCGTCTCCATGACATTGACATTTTAGTTTTTCTGTGTTTTCATGGACTTCAGGTCTGCCTGCGAGGTCTTTGATTCTCAGTCTCCTTTTACAGGGAAAATGTTGTAGTACAATACTACGTCTTCAACTAAAGGGACATATAACTCTTATCTTTTGTAAGTTGGGTGGCTGATGCCTCACTGATAAGAACTTTAATGTACTGTATGTGGTGATTGGCCATTCTAGAGAATAACGTGTATTTTAGATTTTCTTCACTAAATTGTTTCATCAATAGACTTTTGATGGCTACTCACAAAGCAAAAGCCACACCATTAGCCTGTTTTTGGATACATTTACATCTCTTTTAACAACACCAAAGATTGCTGTTAGAGGAGATGGTTCAAACTGTATTCCAAATATCTCTGAAAATGTCGCAAAAATAGTCCAGTAGGAAGATAGCATTGGACTGGTCCAAAATGTTTTGCGTCTGTTACACTTAGGATTTAAATCGGGCTGAATCTCTGCAAGTTTTTCATTAGAAAGATGGAGGCATTGTAAAACTTTAAACTGTTTGAGTCAGTGCCTGGAGCAAAATGTGGATGTATGGACTTGCTTCAGTACCAACTTCCATTCATCCTGAGATAACTCAATAATAATGCTAACATATGGAAAGAGTTTGCTGAGACCATGTTATACAATCTGGAGATAAATCCTATATTCTATCTAATCCAGATTGGACTGCTGTGGTAATTGAGGAAATGTAGATGTGTTGCAACGAGTGAAGTCACAAGCCTGTAAGCATCAGATGAAGTGCGTATTTTTGTGAATCTAGCGACTTTTAAGGCAGACCTTAACTCATCTCCTGTGAAGAGAGTCTCAGTAAATGTGTTCTCAGGTGGCTGTGGCTCTTTGGACCGATTGTGGTCGGTGTACAGTCAAACAATCAACAGCCAGTTGGAAGAATGAATGAGCTGGGACTGATTGATTCAAAAAGCATAACCACCATAATCCTGACCCGAATTCTAACCCTATTAACAAAAACATTGGATGCACGTCGGCACTCGCCCCCCAGCGGACAATGCATTTGTTTCCATTGGCTCCAGCTTGTACATTAAGTCCACTTTAACATGGCAGCACTTCGTCTCTGCTTCTTTGGCAACTTGACTTCCACTCCTCACCTTCTTCTGCACAGAGACTATTGTTGAGGTGCAAAAAAAAAAAGCTTTAGCTTTTCACATGAAACATCATGTTTAAGTGGTGGTACTGTCCACACAGGATTTTAAGCTAACACAGTGGTGGAAGAAGTACTTGAATTGTTTACTTTAGTAAAAGTAGTGATAACAATGTAAACATACTGTTCCCACGCTGCAGCATGATGCTTACTATTGGTGCTAGGAGCAACACTTGCTGAAAGTGAAATTTCAGTATACCAATAGTTGTTAGACATTTCCCTTAAAACCATATATGTGAAACAACGGGTGGTGAAAAGTAAGGGGATCACAAACGTCATCAGGGTAAATCATCAAATGCATCAAATATTTAATGGCAATCCATTCCATATTTGCTAAGACAGTCCAAAAAGTGCAGGACCACCTGATTAACTGCCAGCCCAGCTGCTTCTGTGGGCTGCAGGTCTTGTGTCCCTGCAATAAACCTGCATGCACCTGCCGGGAAGACGCCCTCCCTCCCTCGGGTTTCAGTCTTTCTGTGTCAGCAAACAGGAAAGTCTGTAATGTAACTACAATTGGAACATAACTTCTCTGATCCGAAAACTGTGTATTACAGTAAATAGTAAGGGCTTCACATCAAGCATAGGGAGGAATGATCAATAATTCTCTTAATGTAAATGCAGCATGTTAATATTTTGAGTATATTGAGATAGACTGAACATTTTGATAGATATTTTCTTTTTCTTTGGTTTGGACCTTTCCTTCATTAATATTTTTCCCCAACAATTCCTTAAACATATACTTATAGTATTAGCAATGGCAACTTGCTAAATGTGCCTCCGGGCTGGTATTCTTGACAATAAAGCAAACTAATCAAGTGTGTGTTTAAGAAAAACTGTGCCTATTCTTCTGTAGCTCCGAATCGCTGTGCTTTGAAGCTGAGCATGCAGCCCCCGAGGGACCGCAGCTGAAGACGGGACCGTTTCCTGTGTCCCAGTAACCTCAATTTGGAAGAAGAAAGATCTTATCTATATTTAGAGTGTATCCAAATTAATTTGCAATGTTAATGCATGGATCAACACCCCCCATTACAACAATCTGTTCCAGGTATGTTTTCTACATAGCGTGTACATGTGGAACTCTAGGTCCGTTACTTCACAGTAAATCTGAAACGGAGAATGTTAGTGTCTAAAGTGCACAATTTGGGTGAATACCATGCTCACAGAGGCCATTATTCAGTGTGATGGACAGCAGACACTTTACATTCAAAGGATAGCTGGTCTAATGGCCTAATTAATCATACTGAAAAGCAGCTATAAATCCAATCTTCATCCCTTGAGTTGTAGAAGCTGTGTGGTCTATCAGGGTCAACGATGATGACATGTATAACCTGACAGGGATGGACAAAGGGAATAAAATGCAGTCCATCCCCCTCATTGGTCTTTGAAGCCCCCTTTGTCTTGTGGGGTGCTGAGGAATAGACCAGCTTTTATGAATCCTTGTGTTTCAGCGGACCATAATTGAATTCTGCCCTTTAAGTTTCATTTAAAGAATAAGCAACAAAGGGCTCAATATCTGTGAAGCTAAATTAAATTTCTAATGTCAGCAAAGCCAGCAGTGAGCTGTCCATCAAAGACCCAAAATGCCGATAATTTTCATTAGAACCTCCCGTTCTCTGAGCATGTTCAATCAATTTCACATTCCCATTGGCTATTGAAAAAAAACATTTGACCCCATCTAGGGTTCCTCATTCATTTTAATGAGATTTTGAAAAGATACTCTCTGTGAGCATCTGTTTGAAGACGGCAACGCTTGTTTCATTACAATTCTATGTCCCCTGGAAGGCAATGGGAAGTCTAATCCCATTTATTGTGGGTTTGTTTTACAATATTTCTAATAGCAGGTCTGATAGCTCCATTAGAAAGAGTGGGGGGGGTAAGAGTTTTTGGTTTTATTGCACCCCCCAACCTGCAACCTTCCCTTTTAAAGCCGAGCTTTGTCTTGGCGTGGCTCTTATGATGGCTTTGAAGCATGTTCACTTTGCGATGGAAAGGAACTCCAGATGCTGATTCATGCTTTAGATATTTTAATTGTTCCCCACAGGGACGTCGTCAGACCTGTTTTAGGGGGTTAAAGCCACCCCTAAACAACAATAGCTATCAATAACTTTATCCTTATTCATTAAGACCCAACAAATGATACGTATCGGTTACAAAAAAAGAAGTTAGACAGTACTACAAAGAGTAGTTGTGCTATCAAGATGATGCACCGCACCGTCTCGATGCATTGGTGTGAACTGGCAGCTTTCAGAACGTTGCCAGTAACTGAAGGATTCATCTCGTCCCGTTGCTACTCTTTGGTCTGAACTCGCTGGGCAAAACTATATTCTAGCTAGAGTGAACGATCAAAATACCAGAAATGGTTAACTTAGCGAGCCAATCACAACTCTTCATTCCGATATGCCTATTCTAAAACAATATCGATCCCCGTAGAATGTTGTCACTGGCAACCAAATATCATAGGGTCCCTGTTAATGCACTGTTTTAATGATAAATAATGCATATGATTTAATAGATAGGGTTCTAAACTGGCTACACACAGTCATCAACCACACCAGAAATCAGGTTTAATCATCATTGATTTCATTCTTTATTTAATTTAACCAGGAAGTCCCTTGAGATTAAAATCTCTTTTCCGAGGGAGACCTGGCCAAGACGGCACACCAGTTACAATTTAACAGAAATACAGCGTAGTCAAAATCACAAACAGGAAAGGAACCGGTCACATGTGGCATTTTTGAACTACATGGCATTGATGGTAACAATGTATCCACCAAAGTAATTGCTGAGGTCTCAGAACACCACAACACCTTTTGAAAAAGGTCTGACCGCTCACATTTCCTGACACGCTGGACTCATGTCTCACCTGTCTCTATTCCAAGTTTTCAGAATCTACTTTTGGTGTATTCTGTGTTATGATAACCAATAGACCAAGATGATCTGATGACCAAGGCTACCAAAAAAAACACCCACGTTGTACTTAACGGTCCTGATACTTTTGAAGGTTGAACATCAGTCTGTACATGCTGGCATAAAACGTCAGCCATCAACAGTTTATATCCAGACACACTGGCATGGGTGTTAGTTTTCAAAGTCCCTTATAACCTGAACAGTAGGTAACTGATTGTTAAAAGCTTTTATAGTTGTTTTATAGAGATTCTTTGAAGTTTTATATTTGAGCTAAAACCGTTCTCACACACGGTGTTGATATGCAATGGCCGTGTTCACACTTGGCACCCAAGCGTATATGATCTAAATCCAGGTGTGAAGACACCTGTAACACTTTTAGGACGCATTCGGAGCCAATCACACAAGTCATATTCACAGGTTTGTGGTTAAAAGCAAGCGCAAATGCAATCTAGATTACATTAGAGGACCATCCAGTTGTTAAGTGCTGCATGGCTAATCCTCGGCTGATGCGTCAAACAAGTTGGACAGAGTCAGGTCTCAATTGGAGTAAAACCACAGTGGTCTTCTCAGCACGGTGGAGTGTTATGTATGATTAGCTGTGGTTGCAGTTTGCCACCTAAAGAGAAGACATAGTGTGATGCATATGCAAAATGTCAAAGTGGTCTTGCACTGAACCCCAAGTTGCTCCCTGCACGCTGTACTGTGTGTGGCTGTACACTGCTCCTAATACGGGGATGGGTTAGATGCAGTAATTGAATTTCACAATTTTGTGGTATACTATTCCTTTATTCGGATCCCCATTAGCTGCAAACAATGTTGCAGCTCGTGTTCCTGGCCACATAACACTCAAATCATACATAAAATTACCAAACATACAATGTTACATTTAAAACATATAGTTTAGGTTAAAGACCATCACTGCTTGTACATGCTTTATAAATTAGTTTCAAACAAAATAACATCACAGTTTTATGTGACAATTAATACATTTTCTTCTTTTAGACATTCTGGTCCAGCTGATATATCTGAAAAGATATTTGACTTGCTGTAAAATGCTATTGTTTTGCAATTTCTGTAAAACTGTCATATAATGTCTATTTACACCAAAGTCTGTGCTAAGTCACTGAGTCACAAAGTCAAAAGGTTACACCATTGGTGGACCGTCAATCAAATCAGCTGATCCACCTGTGGCTGTTGTTTCAATGCATGGACTCAAACCCTGGGCCCTGCGACGTGAAAGAAAAGAAATCCATGAACATGCCAGTGGCCGAAACTTTCACTGCAGAAGCTTTGTACTAGCTATGTGCAAAGTTGCTTCTTCATTTTCAAAATAAATCAACAAAACCTGGCTTAGGCTACAATGTTATGTTTATGAATGAAGTGAGCACAAGCATAATATTGTATATTGTGCATATTGTTATTATCATCACAACAGATAGTGTTACTATGGCCTACAGGTACACATTAACAGAGATTTAAACATGCGCCTGGTGTTGTGCACAGCAAAAGCCTCTATCAGGGATGCTAACTCGTTATGAGCCCCCCCGCTGTTGCTCATGTAACTTTTGATAGATTATTGATAAACTGTTATGGGCTTGCTTGTACGGTGTTGTGCATTTGTGATTACATTTAACAACTACATAGCAAAACTAATGGAGATGAATGTTCAGCGTGCCATCACCTGAGGCTAGCCATCATGAAGAGAAATGTTTGCCAAAAAAACACTATAGTAAAGCTTACAAGTATCAATGCAAGCAAGATGTTGACATTAGTTGTTAAAGGGTCATTAAAGTATGTTAATGTGCACAAATGGTGCGTTCACTGTCTCTCTCTAATGAACAGTTTCTTCATGGTGCATTCACTGTCTCTCTCTAATAAAAGGGGCTACATGGTGCGTTCACTGTCTTTCTCTAATGAACATTGTCTACATGGTGCGTTCACTGTCTCTCTCTAATGAACATTGTCTTCATGTTGCGTTCACTGTCTCTATCTAACGAACAGTGTCTACATGGTGCGTTCACTGTCTCTCTCTAATGAACAGTGCCAACATGGTGCGTTCGCTGTATCTCTCTAATGAACAGTGTCTACATGGTGCGTTCACTGTCTCTCTCTAATGAACATTGTCTACGTGGTGCGTTCACTGTCTCTCTCTAATGAACAGTTTCTACATGGTGCGTTCACTGTCTCTCTCTAATGAACAGTGTCTACATGAAGCGTTCACTGTCTCTCTCTAATGAACAGAGTCTACATGGTGCGTTCACTGTCTCTCTCTAATGAACAGTGCCTACATGGTGTGTTCAACAGACTCCATGTAAATAAACAGTATTTTAGCATCATAAAAGAATCAAAATAAAACTGTTAAAAGGTGAGTGTGTGTGTGTGTGTGCGTGCTGTGTGTGTGTGTGTGTGCAGGTAGGTAGGTGACCTGACTTACAGTCCTACGGTTGAGCAGCAAAGGTTGCTGGGGGTTTTAGTGGATGATATTTCCGGAAGGATTTCTTATCTTATGACTGCAATTGAACATGACTAAAAAAATCCCCACATTTGATTTTATAAAAGTAATCTTCTTCCATACATCTTGGGGGTTTGGCTTCAACGGTTTATTTATGTGAACCAATGGAGCAGAGCCCAGCACAAGGGCACAGTGTCTGTCCTTTAAGTTTATGGCTAGAGGCGTGCAGTGCATGTGTGGTGCAGATGGACACGGGAGGAATACCTCTTCACTAGGTGGTGAAGTCATGATTGATCAAATCCCCTCTTCTCCCCCCCAGTTGAAGCAGTGCACCCGATGCCAGAATGCACTGAAGATGGAAGAGAAAAGACTTGGTGTGGTAGGTGCAAAACTACAGAACCCAATATGGACACCTTCATCCCTTCATAACTGAAGTTAACATTAATTTCAACCAGGAGAGACGTGTTGCAGATATGCAAATTAGGTTTATTACAGCTCAATCAAATGTACAAAGTCTTTGGCGATTAAACCCCATCTCTATATAAATCCTTCATATATACACAGGGGTAGAGAACCATCAGAGCCCCGATGGTGGCGATGAAGGAGCTCGAAGACCAAACTGAAGGAGGCTGATAAACTAATTTTTTTAAAGCAGGGTTGGGACTCTGTGATTGGCCCTCGTGATTTGTGTACGATTCTGATTGGTTAAGCGGGAAGGTGAACGCCTCCACCAGCTGATTCCATTTAGGAAGAGAGCATTGATTAAATGAGGTCTTCCGGAAAGACTTTACGCTGTGCCGTATTTAAACCTGGAGAGACTAGTTGCAGATATGCAACAGTTATACACAGCAAAAAAGTACATTTATTAGGATAACAGCTGAATGGATTTAAGAGTGCATTGATTAAAAGTTAGGTTTTCCTGAAAGAAGTTGTTGAAGAACTTCTGGCACATGAATGGTTCAATATATCTATAACCAGCAGTGAGTGGAAACCCACTGGGACAGACTGACTGAGAGAGACCTGTAATCTTGGCCGATGTTAGTCGTGGCAGGGTTGAGATAACGCCTGCACAGTATGCCCACGGTGATGTCGACCTGTGTATCCGGTGTGATCCTTCATCTACAGTATGTACACACCCACACACACCCACACACACACACACAAAGGGAGTGTGACTTCATTCATTACTCCACTTTATCTCTACTCAGCAAATATTTCTTTGCTGCTATATTAATGTTCTAAATGAGTACAGGTCCTTTAAGGTGAAAAATTAAGTTTTATCTCATGTTGCAAAGTCTTGGCTGTTTGTTTGTGTGTGTGTGTGTGTGTTTGTGTGTGTGTGTGTGTGTGTGTGTCTCCAGTATCATACTCCAGAGTGAAATCTGACCTTGCTTTTATGGTGCAGAACAACAGCACAGGTGTGTGATGTGTTAGATTAGATCCCCTCACCGGGCCACCCGCCCCCCCACCTCCCGTTGAGTCAGATTTCTGTTGGAATGATCATTTGTCACAGCAAAGAAAGCAAAGCAGAGTTACAGCTCGGTGAAAGGCGACAGAAGCTCCACCACATCAAAGTCCTAGTCAGATGCATTGTCCTTCAGTTTTTTTCATTTGTAACGCACAATACTTCTTCTCTTCGTGGACCTAAAAGAAGCTTTTTAAATGATTTGTTGTATAGAGTAAGAGGGACAGGGCTGGAGTCAGGACTTGTTAGCACAGAAGGGAGCTTACAAGCATATTTTTCTTTAATAAAGCTTAACCCATGTAAAATTAATAATATTTATATTTAAACTATTAGCACACAGACAACCCAGTAAACTAGCTGCACTCCCACCAGGTGGTGCTGACCTAGTTCAGGGATGGACTCCCTTTACCATCACAAGATGACCTACTGTGTGTTTTTTCACAGTATACACTAACTAAGAAATACCATTTTAGATAATTGAAATCAATTTTAGACTTTTTGTTTCTTAGATTGAAACTTGAACTGAGCATTACACTGACCCGATTAATCTGTTGATCAGACTAATCAAAAATGTTTGTAGTGTTAGATGCTTGCAGTCTGAAGCTTATTTAGATTAAAAGTGCATTTTTCTCAAACTAGTTTGACCAAATAATCTGAACTCAAGGTCCACTTACTAACATTTTGCACAAGAAGAGCACACAGTTAAAAGCTTGGAAAGTGGAGCTTGAGGTCAGATTGTTTTGGTCAAACTACTGTTAGTGAAGACGTTTGAGCCAACTTATTGATAAAAGGCAAACCTGGAACCTGTGGGCCACATGGTGGTCCGGGGCCACTCCGTCCGAATGCTACTCCATTCTGGCAAAAGAGAAATGAGAGGTGGGATCTATTTTCTGTAAAGACTAAATCATAGTCCATATGGTGGCATGGTGGCTCAGTGGTTAGCACTCCCAGCAATGTGGCCCTGCAGAGTTGGAGCTCTGGTCTGGGCAGAGTTGGACGCAGGGCCTTCTGTGTGGAGTCTGGACATTCTCCCCGTGTTTGCGTGGGTTTCCTCCAGGTGCTCTGGTTTCCCCCCACCATAAAGACATGCATGCTCGGTAACTAGGACTACAGTTGAAAATTAGCCGACTGGCTAACACTGGCACATTTATAGAAATGTTGAATAATAATAATATTGCTTTTTAAAGACATTTAGCACTTGCAGTATCAGTGGGAGACATGAACTTTTAACAGACTCCAGCTGACTTACTAGATTTTCTTTTCTCAGCGTAGCACTGCCTTCATCGCTACATCCTGCCTCTAGTAAGCCGGTGACGTTAGCACGGCTAGCACCCGAGGGAGTGAGAGAGAGAGAAACCCGTAATTCTTTGTAGATGAAACTTATGTACTTGATTTAATAGCGATGTTTCCCAGCGCTGTGCTTTACAATGCTGTAAAATATCAGATTAAGTACTTTTTACCTGGACAAAATGTATGTTTCATAGTCCTTAGGGTCAGGTTTTAATAGTATTTTAAAAGAAGAGGAGGATAAGCTTCAGCATGCCCAATGCCATGGTGGGCCAAGGCAGGTCGCCTTGATATAAGAGCATCTTACTGTCTAGTGATGCTGTTTCGGTGTCTGCAGTGTGATTATCCGACTCATAGCAGCCTTACATCACAGAGTCCCAGAAGTCCGTGCTGCAGTAGACATCGTGGGTGCCTGAGCCGTGTGGTGTGCAGCATTAATCACTAAAGAATGAACACATACTACTGTGCTGTAAAGACACTGGGGACATCTGTCATTCAGATGAGGACGGATGTAGGTCAGAGTTGCTTAGGGCCTGATTAAAGCAGGAACCTATGGCCTGAGATCTGTGCCCAGCCGCCTCTGCCAACACGACATTGGACTCATTTTTGCGGTCGTGAAGGCTGCGTGATTCGATATCCTTCCTCACTGAAAATCCTCGCTCCGACACCCACTTAGAACAGCTGAGATTGGACTACCCAACTGTCAATCAATCATACGGCTGCTGTTGATGCAAGCCCACCATGAAACATCCCAAACAGATGGCCGGCGACGACAACCGGCCTGCCCCCCCACCCAGCCCTAACCCGGACCTAGTCCCTGGATAAGAGACTGTAAGCTCCTTAGGATGTTTTTTGTGCTTATCACTAATTTAGGTATTTTTTTTTATCAAAGTGATCATAGTCATAATTTTGCACCAATTCAGACACTTACAACAGCATTTTAGCTTGTAAATTAACAGCTATCATTCACAACATTGAGGGTTCATCTAAAAGATGAGAATGTGTGAAAATGTCTTAATGAGTTCATAGATCCGCAACTGTGCTTAAGACAATAGCATGCCAGGGGGCTGAGCGATGGGTTTATTTTGGGGCAGGCGGTGACCCCCGACACCCGGACGGCTCTCTGCGGAGGAGGAGGCTGAGCATGAGCAGGTGTCTCTGCTGACATCTGCTTCAGTTCACTGGGGAAACACAAGCACCCTGCAGCTACAGCACTCACAATGCCACTGAATCGCCCCGGCTCCATTTAAACAAGGTAGACCTCTTCCACTTCTTCTCATGGGTCTGGGTTATTCAGGCGGATGGGTGCAGCCTCAATTCTTTGCAGGATTTGGTTATGGATTGATGTTTTTGTTGGGTTTATTCTTCAAAAAGTTGTAATTTAGTTTTATTTAGTGAACTTGGGCAGTTTTATCAGCAAAGCAACAGCACATGACTTTACACCGGGGACTGCGCATTTCATATTCTGCGGCTTGGCTTTCCTTTATTACTATTTCTTGCTTTTGACACGTTCTATGTCCCACGTTCATTTTCAATCCGGCACTTTAATCCATGAAAAAGAAGAAAGAAACGTTTTCATGTCAGAGCATCATGAGGATTCGACCCAGATCTCTTACAGACATTAAAGGAAGAAACCGTTGGCTGCTCTCTCTCATTCAATATTGATGCTGTCATGTTTACTCATCAACCCACTTTCCTTCTGAATCTCATCAAGCTGGCATGACAAACCCACTAGGCTGTTGATTCAGACACGCCATTGATCGTTAAAGTTTGGTTCCATTGACATCCCCCCCTGCATTTTTAAAGACTTTGCAGTGTAATCAAAGGCTTTGTGTGCTCCCTGACCTGTGCCTAGCATAATATATATATATATATAT
>NC_048411.1:2907883-2923649 GCF_013103735.1 Etheostoma cragini | reverse complement strand
TTATAGGAGTACCTGATAGAAATTCTGAGCATGCACTGGGTTGGCGTCAATCAGTCCACATGTGTCCTTTAAATGAAGACGACGTCGTCTAATCATTGTTATTTGACCGATTTCAAAACTCAGAGGTAACCGGAGACGTCTTGAATGAAGAAGGCTGTTTGATTTTTTTTTTAAGGAATAAGTGTGCAGTATTTCTCATCTCTGTTCATTTATTGAATCTGGAGGTGCACATGGGAATTGTATTGACTTGTGTTTGGGACAGTTTGCCCTTTCTTCTTCAATAGCTTGCTTTTCTGCTCTTCTGTTCAAGACATCATTTTATTCTGCTCACACACTCTCCTTCCTAACCAACAAAGTGCCACTGCTTATCTCTGATCAGCCAAGAAGCGGCTGTAAAATCCAAATGTCAGGAGGTGAAATTGATCCAGGCTTGCAGACAGCTTTGTGTATGTTGACAGATTCAGGTGTCTTTTAGGGTGTCCCCTGAGCCTGCAGATTAGAGAAGCAGGTTTGGTTTCTGGGAAGGTTGAATCCCTGGAGTTGGTTAGGGAATAAGCTCCAAGCAAGGCATTTAAAATCTGACGATAAAATGTGGGATGGGAAAGATAGCGTGAGGCTGCCAGCTTGGTGACGTAGTGACAACTCATAAGGCCAGGTGAAAAACGGCTGTAGCTGGCACGCTAACCACTTATCTCCAGTAACATGCCACATTTTGGGGACTTGCTAATGGTGAGACAGAAGTATTTGTAAGTATTGGTTGATTCTTGTCTACCAAAAAACACAACGCAGCTTATTCTTTGTCAGAGCAGGGGTTATGAGAGGAGCTAATAAACTGTGATAGCTTCTACAACTCTCTGATTGAACTCATTCTAAATTTGCACAGAATAACTTCAACTTGCTAATTGTGACAATTCCATTACAATAAACTGATTCAGAATGGGCAAAGTGTACCTGGAAAATCTGTTTCTGGCACTCATATAACGAATGCATGCAGGGCCTGAAATCAACACCTGTAGACGCGCCAAATGCTGGTCAACTTTGTCATTGGCAGGTGAAACTGCCAATCTACCTGTAGCCCATGAGATCTGAGTAATTCACTAGTTGTTTCTGCTGTTTTTCTTTCACATTTCAACCAAGTCCACCATTTCCTTGGATTGAAGCTCAAAAACGTGGAGGCTGAAACAAGCAACCAACTAAAGATGATCTTTTAATTCTTGACAAAAAGTTTGATACTGTCACAACAACATTTTGCACATTTATGAATGAAAGTGTGTGTGTGTGTGTGTGTGTGTGTGTGTGTGTGTGTGTGTGTGTGTGTGTGTGTGTGTGTGTGTGTGTGTGTGTGTGTGTGTGTGTGTGTGTGTGTGTGTGTGTGTGTGTGTGTGTGAGATGTTTTGTACTTCACTTGCATTGGATGTTTGTTTTACCATACCTGCCTGGTGTAAAATAGCACTTGTACAAGGTTAATGTATGATTGGACACTGTCCCCTGTTATCAGACTATAAGACTGCAGCTCCATGGCTTCCTATTTTATAAAAAAGAAAAAGAAAATGTTGTACACGTTTCAACCAGCTCAGATTCTTGAATATATAGTCATATTTATGCAGTATGTTGAGCACTGGAGTAACAGATTTTTTTAAAGTGGCGTACATCATTGTTTGGGTGCAACCCTTTTGACCCCTTTCCAAAAGGTTTCTATATCAGAAATCTGGGTTTTTTTCAAAGAAATTTCCCCAAAAAGTAAAGTGGATGGTTCCCAACAACGCTTCTCAAAAGTTAAATAAATAATCAGCTCACTACTTTCATTGAATTAGTCAAATTGATAGCATTTGGAGAAAAAACAATTGGTGAAAGAACTAAAAAAAAAAGTGTAAAAAAGAGTGAAAAGTGTCAGTGACCAAATGTCAAATTAAATGATTGAAATATGAAAAGAAATCAAAGTAACACAATTGTCAAAAATGGGACATATGCAAAAAAAAAGCCTTACAAATTTGTGGAAAACCCCCCAAAAGACTCTGAAAAAGTCAACAAATGTTGAAAAAATGACAAAATAATTGGGGGGGAAAGCCACAAAAGGGTAAAAAAATACAACCATAACTTAGATAAAAGGTTTTTCCAGGTCAGTGGGAAGACGACACAAGGGTTAAAAAAAAAAAAAAAACATTGGTAATGCTTTATTTTAGGGGTCTGTTGTTTCCAAATAATTTTCAAGATGAAAAGCTATCTTGTTTCAGAAAAAGGATATACTTACAAAGAAATGAATACCATTAGGTAGCAGTCTGTTAGTCAATGGCAGCTGGTCAGCTGAGCATGCACAACATGTGAAATGTGTTTACTCTAAATGGTGCTGTGTTCATCACACATATACTATTTCACCCAGAGTTAGTGTCTTTCCAGGAAATCTGCTGAGAAACTATTAAGAAGTGGTTTTAAATCATGATGTTACATATTTAATATGAAGATTTAGACTTAAAATGATAATTTGCCTCCTTTTTTGAATGACATACCGCCCAATAAGTGCATACTTTTAGAAAATGATAAAAATGATCTTGCTAAAAGAAACAATGTACCTTGACAACAGTGGTGACTTATACAGGCTGATCCTCCAGAGGGCTTATTTGTGGGGACGGGGGTCCCTCCAGCCTGAAGTCAGTGCTGATCTGGCATCAGCCTGTCTGGGGACCGGATTAGGGGGGGGGGGGAGTGTGGAGGTGAGGACTTGCAGATAGATCAACGACCACTGACTGAGCCACGCATGCAAACAAGCGCATTAGCAGCAGGACTAATTTGCCTAACATTGCTAAACACATGTCCACTGTGGATCGATGTGCTGTTAATCCCCCCCAGTGCAGATCCTGGAATATGATGTGCTGCAAACAAATGAAATGAATGAGCTGCGGTGAACTATACAGGTCATGCACTGCCTCAGACAGATGAACTCTCTCTTTGTATTCTCTAGTGATTCCCTTTATCTCTCCAACCACATGTGATTTTTACTGAATGGGATACACTTAACCACTTTCCTGATTGACTCAATAGATTTTGTACATCATTATTGTTCAGCTACAATAAAAATAACAACAGCCACTCATTGCATTTCATAGCGAGCCATTCCACTGACATTTTGTTTTTTGAAAAAGCCTGGATTAGCCCTTATCCTGCTTATGAGAAGTCCAAATAAGATGGCTGGGCTATAGGGTAATTAGATGGGATACTGGGCAAGTTTACACATTATCCCATCTTTGTTAATTGAGTTTCTGTGGCATAGCCAGACAATCTGTAAAGCTTGTTTGTGACTAATTAATTAAAATAAGTTAATGGACTGTTGTCTGGAGCTCTTGGAGCTCTTGGTGCTTCTCGGTGACATTTAAAGGCAATCTCAGCAATATGTGATGTTTACAAGCTGCTATATTAGCATTCATTTGGTATCAGGTTTCTAATGAAGTGACAAAAGTTAGTCCAATATTCTTCTTCCTTTTAGCTTTGTTTTGGTCTCCACCAGCTCCTGATGGAGGTCTCTGTAGCTGCTGGATGCTCCACTGAGTTCACCAGCTGCTCTCTGAATGTTTGTCTGCTGCTGAGCAGGTAGAGGACAGATGCTTTTTAGAGCTTTTCAGCTAAAAACACCTCTGTACTGCAGCTGAACCCCAGGTTGATGAGACTGAACTAAGACTGGGATCAGAAGGATGTTGAAACCCTCCATAGACCTTTCTTCTGTTTCTGTGTCACTCAAAGTGACCCCTTTTCACATTATATTTCCAAACGTGATCCAGCTTAATTAAAAAAAAATAATTCAAGTTCAGCTTTAATGTTATGCTTCGTGCACCCCCAGAGGTTGTTCAAATTGACCTTTGAGCTTCTCTGCGATTAGTTACTCACTCTTCAATCTGTCCACCCGCACGCACACACGCACACGCACACGTACGCTTAGGTGTGTGTCCACAGATACTTTGTTTTAGCTCATCACCAGAAAATCCACAAAGACTATTTTTGGGGCATTTTAAGCCTTTAATTGACAGGACAGCTGAAACCGTTAAAGTGGAGAGAGAGGGGGGAATGGCATGCACCAAATGGCCGCAGGTTGAAATCGAACCCCAGACCACTCCGTCAAGGAGTAAACCTCTGTATGTGGGCGCCAGCTTTACCAACTAAGCTGTCTGGGAGCCCCACAAAGTGAAGTTTTGAGTTGTTTTCAGGTCTTTGAGCACAATTCAATGTAGACGGGGGGATGAAAGGCGGAAGGTTAAATAGGGGTTGAAAATGCCGTTAGCGAAGCTTCTTTGAGTATGGAGGAGGCTGACGCACACACACATATGCACACAGATGCATGCATGCAGACACACATGCACAGGGCCCTCCAGCAGGCAGATATGCAGGAGATTTAGATCCCTTTGAATATGTAATGAGTTTCACATTCATGATGAGCTGGTGGTTGATTCCTGGCGAAGCAGCTGTGATCCACGCAGCACATTCAGGATTATCTGCAGCCCAAGATAACGGGAAGAACAAAGCTGTCGAGAGTGCCGCGGGCAGAGGAAGCCCTTGGCGCTCAGCAGCGCGAGCCCCTCGCAGCTATTTGATTGGTAAATTCCCCCCACATTACCTTTGCAAGCCTCCGGGCGGAACTCCACTTTCGAGGGTGGGCGGCCTTGGGGGAGGCAGTATTTGGCTCGGGAGGCGACAAAGCTTTAGCTAACATTGTGTTCAGAAAGAGTCTTTGGAGTATAGGACACAAGTTTTCTTAAAGCTCAGTTTGAATCACAGCCAGGCATCAGATGAATCTAGGAGCCAAAGAGCTCAGCTGCAAGGATCACAATTTATGACGTGTGCATCACCGTGAGCACATATTTACAAATGTGTTGTTTACTTCTATCCTATAATTTGTAGTATCATTATGGGTGCCACATCGCAATGGATATACTGTATGTTTAACAAAATTATAAACATTTTTATTTTTGCCCACCTTTTTTCATGAGCTTAACTCAAAGATCATGGTACAAAAAAGGCTTCTTTCTATCATAGTAACATAAACAGTCCAAGGCACAGAGAGTGAAATGACAAGGGCATCAATTCTGAATTAAGAAAGTAGGCTAATGTTAACTTACGCTAGCTAACTTCAGGTAGATAATTCCCAATAACATATAACAGGGTACAAGGGTCCAAAATGGGTTTCCACAGGAGGGGGGCTGGTGTCTCCCTTAGAGATAGGGTGAGAAGCTCAGTATCCTAGGAACTTAGAGTATAGCCACTGTTCCTTCGCGTCAAAAGGGGCCAGTTGAGGTGGTTTGGGCATCTGGTAAGCAGGCCTCCTGGGTGCCTCCCTAGGGAGTTGGTCCAGGCACGTCCAGCTGGGAGAAGGCCTCGGGTAAGACCCAGGACTAGGTGGAGGGATTATTTCTACAACCTGGCCTGGGAACGCCTCGGGGTCCCCCAGTTGGAGCTTGTTAATGTGGCTCGGGAGGTTTGTGGTCTTCCTAGTTCCAGGACGCCGGCTGCCAGCGGCAGTTGTTTTGTGCTATTTCATTTTGAGATTATGTTCCATTTAATGTTGAAGTTTTGGCATGGCTGTCCAAGTGGCTCTATATTCATGGTATTGAAAGGGGGATTTAATTCAAACAATTTTGTTGTGCATGATCAGAAAACATCCCCCCCTGCTTTTTTTCTGCATACAACACATATTGTCTTCTGTACATACATACAGATTCTCACACTTCTTCTGTTACACAGAATGGAAACACATTTGCAAGTGTAATGAATGTGACTGAAACCACAGTGTGAGTAGTAGAAGGTGTGGATGTTCAACACTTATTGTCGGCTGTAGTACCAGTGTATATATTTCATATGGAGGATTGAGATTCTGTGTCAAGTCAGGACAATTATAGATTCTGTCCCGTTGATGGTCACTGAAACCCTAGATGAAGCAAAGAAACACTCATCCTTTCACTTCACTGCACTTCTTACAGAGTCGTTCTGAATGTCTAATGACTCACATTTGAACCTAAAGCCATTGTGGTGTAAGATGATCGCTGCATTGCTGCGAGAGCGAGAACTTATTAGAGGCAATTTAGCGCTTCTTTCAGAGCCAGCGGCACCTCGAGCATCACCCGCTGACTTAGGCTGTCCAAAGATAAGTCGGCTGTATTTTGTCTCACGAATGTTAAAAAATTTCTCCTTGACTGGCATGTCAACGGCAACTAAGAGTAATGATTTGGCTTTTGGCTCCCGACTTCAGATGAGACTCTCAACAGCCGCAGTCATCAGGTACATTTCTGTTAAAGGATCCTCTGACTGACGACAGCGTGTCAAGAGAGTACAAACCTTAAAAATGTATGAAGAGCCTGATCAGCATCTCACTTTAGAGATTTGTATGATGGTGAAATTGACGGTTGCTTTCCATACTGGGCCCACTGCAACACCTGATCCAGTGGATAAACACGACTCAGGGCTTAATCAGTCAAGGTTTCTTGTGTGTTCCACTTGTTTGTTGCAGAAATGAAATCAGGGTTCCTGTGTTTTTCCTCTCTTAGTTTTCTCTGCCATCTTTTAACATGATCTCCAGCCGTGGGTGAGGGGGAGTTGAAAGATTCGGCCTTCTCTTGCTTCCAGTCTCCCGCCGGACTTGAATAACACAGTGACCTAGTTAGGAGGAAGCTGGTGATCTCCCCCACCTTGTCATCAGCAGCCTGAGACTAACGGATGAAATAACTTCCTTCCACACACAACACACAGAAAGAGTAGAGCCAGGCCCAGCTCAGGCTTGTGTGACACATAACGGCCCTCTAATCACGGCCATACCATCCAGCTCCCTGGTGGCTTGGCGCAGGGAACTGGCCAAACCCCCCCACCCCCTCTGGATGGATACAAAGACCTGCCGGTAGGGAGGCTTCAACTCGCAACAGTCAAGTGCTGTTGGCAACCAATTACTGTTAGCAAAAGGGGAAAAGAAGGGTTGGAAAATGCACCTTACACACTGATTTTCTCAGGCTCCTGTTTCCATGGGCACAAGTTCTGTGGGGGGGAGGTGTCAGACCCTAACAGGTAGCTACACCACAGTGCAACCTCTTGTGAGCTCAATTACATCTCTGTATCAGCAGCAAACTGCAGACTGCTGCCGGAATGGGTGATTTCCCCTCAAGTCTGGTTCCTCCTCTCCTCTCCTTTCCTCTTTTCCTCTCCTCCTCTCCTGTGACTGAGAGCCGGAGGCCCTCTGCCTCTGGACCGTCTGCCAGTGGAGCTACCCCACTGCCAACTCAGTTTCATTCACCCAGAACAAGGGGCAGCATTATTCCCGCTTATGTCCCTGCCAGGCCGCTGGGCACCACATTTACCAACAGATATGTTTACTGTTTGCGTTGGAAGATGAATCTTTTCAGCAAAGTCCATTTCAAGCACTACTTTACTGCACAAGCCCAAAGCAATGTGCCAGGAAGCAAAGCATAAGAACAGACTTAGGTCCTGAACCCCAGCAAAACTGAGTTACGAGACAGCGATGAGCATGTGGTGCTGTGATGTGTTGATGCACTTCACCACCAACAGCAGAGGCGGGCCAGTGAAGGAGATTTAAGCATGTCCACACAGCACACATCCAAGAATAATGGCCCGGCAGAGTGCCTGGTTATTGGCCAACTGATGGTGTGGAAGGCCAGACAGCAGGCCCCCACGCCGGTGACCCGGTGTGTCGGTGTAGGCCGCCTGCTGCTTTGTGTCAATCCGCACATGGCTGTACTGCCATCAGCACTCACGTTGGGGGAAGTGCTGCCCTCCAACGTGTAATCAGAGTCTGGTCCTCTCCAAACGCCAAATAGGATTTTGCCTTTTTTCTGCTGTACAACAAAGCATCGAGGACGGCTCCTTGCTGATGAGGTCATCATCCACCAGGGCTGCTATGAAGGATTACCAAAGTGTAATACGATCTAGACCGCCAGCTACTGGAGTCAGACATTGTTTCTTTGTCTACGAGCCTCACTCTTGACATGTATTTATTTTAGTAACCAAACCAATCCTGGTGACACTGTGGCTTAGTGTGTCTGTTCTGCAGCTACCTCAGAGAAGCCCAATCCAAAACTGGTATTATATCTTCTGATGTCGTCATGAGGAAGAACGTGGACTTGTGAACAGATTCTCCTCAGCAGTGAGCAGCGCTGCCACATGTTTCCAATAATACCAATTATGCATTTTTTTATGTAGTGCTTTTTTAAACACTCAAAGACACTTTACACAGTTTTTAAAAGGAAGTACACATACTATTAAATTATTATCATATTAACTGCTATAACCAATCCTGCATTTAGTGATGGCAGATATTCATCAAGACCCTGGAAACACTAGAACATGCATCTGTACCTGCTTTTATTATTGGGCATAGCTATTTGTATGTACATATGTATGAATGTTTGTTTGTTTTTGTGTGTCTCTTTTGTGATATTTCTGGGAGTCAGTTTGTCTGTCTGTATTTATGTTTGTGTGTTTGGTTTGTACTCCTCTTGTAATGTGTTATCTGTACTTTTTATCTGGACTTTGAGTCTGTAAAAAAAAAATAAAGCCTCAGGTCCGGCGCTTGGTCGTGATTGGTGGCGACAGTAAATTGGCATCAGAGGCTGTGGGAAGGAGTGTGGTGATGGAGCAGGTCACTTGGGGGGGGGGGGGCTGTGTGTGGGGAGGGCTTTATGAGTGAGCAGAAGGACTTTGAGTTGTATTTGTTGTAATGTTGTTGTGGTGATGTTATAATGAATGAAGGATGTAATGGTTGCAGTAGGTGCCTCCACATACCTGTAGTATAGACTGCAGTGTGTCAGTATTACTTCTCTCTGATCTATCAATTACAAAGACAGCCGTGTGTGTGTGTGTGTGTGTGTGTGTGTGTGTGTTTTGATAAAATGCAAGCACTCTTTCATCATGAGCACTGAAGGTGACTATGGTGTGAAAGGCAGTTTGTCTGTCCTGCACCATGTCCAAAGGTTTTGTTGCGTCAGATGGGACAAAATCCCTTTTTGATTCTTTAAAAACTGCAAAAAAAATACTTTTAAAAGTTCGGATCACCCAAAATACTTAAGCCTTTTTTTTAGTGTTTTAGTATCGAGACAGGGGCTTGGTCTCAAGACGACTTTTCGAAGTTCTCAGTCTAGTCTCGTCTAGGAAGAAGAGGACTCTGGATTTTATCTCAAGACCACAATTTAGGTCTGATTTATGTGTTCACATCATAACCGGGATTGGATGCAAAACCGTCCTGCTCCAAAGTACTTAAACGTTGTCCTCGGGTCAAATTGACTCCTTTTCTTATCTATCTATCCGTCTATTGTGCCAACCCACCCATCTATCTATCTATCTATCTATCTATCTATCTATCTATTAATCTATCTGTCTACTGTACCTACCTATCTATCTATTAATCTATCTGTCTACTGTACCTACCTATCTATACATCTATCCGTCTATTGTGCCTACCCACCCATCCACCCATTCATCTATCTATCTATTGATCTATCTAATGTACCTACCTACCCATCCATCCATCCTTTTATCTATCTATTGTACCACCCATCCATCCATTCACCCATCCACCCACCCACCTATCTATCTATCTACTGTACCTACCTACCTACCCATACGTCCATCCGTCCATCTATCTATCTATCTATCTATCTATCTATCTATTTATCTCTCCAACTCTCCATGTCTCTATCTATCTATCTATCTTGCCTCAACACCCCTGTCAGTTCATATTGCCATGGTTACATCCCAGAACAGATTGTGAGGCTTTCTTCATGTCTCTTCAGACTGAGAATATGCATCACAACTATATGTCAATATCTTAGCGCTGCCAGACACTAAAGGCTAAATCTTTGGCACTAAGATAGATCACTGGTATGTCCTTTACCTTTTATACTCGGAAGATGATAATATAAGCCAAGTAGGTTGGATATAAATTCCCTAGGCTAATATAAGTATGGGATGTGAGCCTACAGCTCAGCTACAACACATGCCGCAGCAACACCAAGCATGGACAAACACAAACAGCTGGTTCAGCAGTCGCAGGGCTGGAGTCAGGCTGTTGATTTGATTTCAGTTGGATTAAAGCAGCGATAATAGCTTCAGGGATGCTTCAGCCTTTAGGGCTTCATGTGTCCACAAATGCTCCAGACAGGCGGGATATTACACGGGCCAGTCCACAGGGACTGCCAGTGGGATAAATGTGTCTGAGAGTAGGGCAGGTCCTCCATCACTTCTCTTCTAGCCAGTGTGATGAAGGACAAGATGAGTGTGAGGAGGAGTCACAGGTCGGAGTGCTAACTCTTATAAATGCTTTCAGCATTCGCGTTGGAGGTCAGGGGCTCCAATATGATCCAGTCCTACACAGTAAATAATGGCTGTGAAATCTACAGTTATTTACTTTATATTTCACAGTGACAGTACTGTTTATGATTTTTACAGTGGAATGCTGCAAAGTTCTGTCCCTGTTCACTAAATCTTTTCTTTTAATCACTTTAAATATTTTAGAGCATGGGTGATTCTATTAATGCTGCCATAGTGTTAAATCACAGTGATACAGCATTTAAATTATACAGTGAGAAACTGAATTTACACTAACTGTTACACACTGTTAATAGTACTGTATTGCCTTATACAATAAAAAAGGTGCTTAACTTTTGTATTTGTACAGTAAATAAACGAGCACCGTAACTGCAATTGGAATCACAAATTTGAATTAATATTAATTCTACAGTAAAACAAGCAATACTGTAAATACAACTAAAATCACAGGGTTTACTTGTGTTGTATTTTACAATGAATACGTTAAATACAGTAAATTGAAGTATGGTACCTTTTACTGTAAAAGAATTCACAGTAACTTGCTGGACAGTTGTTGCCAGTAAGTTACTGTAAATTTTAAATTTGTTACAGTTTATGGTTAGAGATGTTCCATGTTATCCATCTGGGCTCCGGTTGACACGTCATCCCAGAGGATGGGTCCCTGTAAAAAGGCCCTTCTAGTGGGGGAAGAGCCCCCAGAGAATTATGGGATCTGCAGTCAGCAGACCATTGTCTGTGGGTTCATCGCTGCGTTGCACATTACAGTACTTGATATAGAACTGATTCAGCATCTGATCCAGGTCCACTTGTAGAGTGTGAAGGCTCAGGTCTCTGATCTCCGCCTGATCCTGTCTCTCTGTTCAGGTTCAGGTCTCTGACTCTGCTGGTCACAGACTTCACTTACTTTGTTTTGGGTGCGTTAAGGTTGAGTTTTTCAAGAGATTACTTGCAGTGATGTAATCCTCAAATGCAACTAATCAGCACAAGTTTTCCCTAAATCCAACAACCTTGAAATCCAATGATGCAACACAAGTCTCAAAATCTTTCAAAAAAAGCCAGACGCTGGAGTGTATTATAAGGGGGGTAAGTCTTTTGAACGTCTGCTCAGTCATGTGTTCATGTACAGATTGTTTACACAGCGACCATCCCTGTCCACTTACACATTCACACACTAAGCTCTTTGTATCACTTCCCTCCAGCACTAATGTTGTCTGTCCTTCCAGACCTGGGACACTCCCAGCATGTCAATGTAAAGGCCTTATTCTGTGTGAGTCCACAGATCGCAGCAGTCAGTCATGCACTGAGGTTACAGAAGCAGAAGCACCTGTCCATCAACCCCCCCCCCACCCACCCCCGGCTCTCGGTGGTCAACGGGCAAACCGTGTTTCTCCACATTTCAATAAAATACTGTTACATTTATTGAAGTGTTTCCATCGGAACACACACACACACACACACACACACACGCACATGCACACACACACACGCACATGCACACACATGAACACACAAACACGCACATTCATACCCAAGGGCATAAACACACATGCACACGAACACACACACACACACACACACACACACACACACACACACGCACATGCACACACATAAACACACAAGCACACACATTCATACCCAAGGGCTTAAACACACATGCACACGCACCCAGGCACACACACACGCTCACAAAAACACGTACACTTCACACACGCTTTCACGCTATACCCAATTCAACTGCAGTTTTCTGGTTTCCAAACCCTGTCCACAGTCCCGCTGTGACAGTCGTAGTGATGACCAGTGGAGCAAGTCCAAATGTATCGGCATTCATGTATTCCCATTGGGTTACCCACTCATCCCAAACAGCTCTATAAAGGCTCCTCTGTAGAGTGTGTGTCTGCAGCTGGGCTCAAGCTGAAAGCTGACAAGTAGTTTTACATCCACACCAATGTCTCTCATAAACCCCTCAGACCAGCGTTGATGCTGATCTGCTTCTTCCTCACAGGGCGTTGTCCTCACCTGTGTGGATCTGTGTATTGGTGCGCTCCCAGAGCAATAGAATAGGATTTACTGCCGTCCACACTGAGTCTCCAGATGTGTGACCAGTTTGTGCTGTTTCGCTGAAATGGTCCAGGGTCAGAGCAGGAAGGACGGAGGTCACTGTCTGTTTTATGGAGCAATCCGCTCAAAGGCCTGGTTTCCTCCAACTGTGTGTGTGTTTGTGTGTGTTCATTTCTTTTTTTATAGTACCACACGTGATTCATTAGTTTAGAAATGTCTGTTTTTAGACATATGTTACCGCTGTGATCACCGGGAGTAAGTCTTGGTCATGTGTGTTACGTAGCGTTACTGCTCTGGCTATTCAATCCGTCCAGTCAAAAACATTAGGCATTGTTATGGAGTTGAGGGAAGAATCTCTTTGGAGTGATGGTCCATCGCTCCTTCTGGGGTGTCTAACACCCTGTCTTGCCCTGTATTTGTGACACGGAGCCATGCTGTGAAAATGAGCCCATAACTTACTTCAGACTTGCGAGGAAGGGATTTCAAAATCAGAATCAGCTTTATTTGCCAAGTATGAGGACACGTACAAGGAATTTTGCTTTGGCTCATCATTACTCCCAATGCGCTCACACATACAGTACATATTCTGCGTTTATCCACCTCAGTGCTATTTATGATATATCATGAAGCATTTACTTTAAATAATAGGATGTGCACATTTGTTATGCGTCTCAAACAAGATATCTTTAAAGGGGCACTCCACCAATGTCCACATGTGGGAGTGTCATAGAGCAAATCTCTTCTGTGTGTGTGTGTGTGTGTGTGTGTGTGTGCGTGTGTGAACGAACAAGTGCCATGTAACACACCAGTCTGTGAAAGAGACTGACTCAAATGTTTATACAGCATTTCATACTAGTCATCCTGGTGTCTATTGCATTTCACTGCAGTTTGTCTACTGGGTATTTTGCTTAGCTATGTTTCGAATTAAGTGATATTGAATGAAAAAGGCTAATGGAAACAGTAAACTTCGATGGAATTTCATAAATATCGAAGAGGGAATACGTTCGGTCTCATCGGATTTTCTCTTGATTATATTTAGCTTATGCGATAAACGCTGATTGAAACGTTATTCGCTGAATAAGTAATAAATTGCGATTACGTTTTAGGTCATTTTTATGGTTGCAACCCGCCACAAAACGAAGAAGAAGAAGTTTGAGTTAATTTCCCCCAGTGTTTCCTCTCTGTGTGCACACATGGCGGGTGTCAACAAAGACAGATGGAAGTGGACGGACGAGGAGACGAAAGACTTTGAACTTAATTTATCAGGTACTCTTGAAGAAAATGGCCGACAAAGGTTGGGACAAGCCGTGGGACGTCCTGCGGAATAAATGGAAGACGCTCAAACAACAAGACATGTCTCAAAAAAGACTCTTGCAGCGGTGCCGATGGACAACAAACGACAAGTTGCATCTGCATTGTCATAGCGATGTGTTGATAGCGTTGTCGTTTTCTTATTATAGCTCGATGTACTGTATCACTGGCACATAAGCACTATTACAACTTGTCCAATTGTTGTGCGATTCATTAGAAAAATGAATGGGAACACCTCAAAATGTCTCAAATCAATCTGATATGCCAATTTGATCGCAGAAACAACATCATGTGACCTCATTTCCACAGGTTTGTATTTGCTTTAAAGCCATTGGATGGAAACACACTTTCACCAGCTTCATTCACATGCGTTTTATTAACCAACTTCAGATTATTTGATTGACAAGTGGATGGAAACTATATGTATAAATATTGAAGTGCCAGGAGAAATAAAAGCCCCTAATGACAGTACTTTTCAGTCAATAACACTGCGCTTAAAGCAATGTTCAGCCAGACATTTTAATCATTGCATTTTGAAGGGAAGACATAATAATAACAAAAAAATGTTTGCGTGGGGTGCCCTAAACATTGAATATAATCTAAATGAAACACTAAAATATAGCAGATCCAAACAGTATATCGTTTTCAATTTTTTTATTTGTTAGGGACCAATTTTTTACATAAATGTGGCCATTTGATGCATTGTACCAGAGATAGCCATGGGCAAATTGACATCTGCAATCCCTCTCTATAATTTCCAGTATACAATCTTTGAGGACGTATTGTTGAGAGGAAGTATGCGTACCAGAGAAGGCAGAAGCGATGTCGTCCTCCATGAACCCAGCAAACATGTTACAGATGGCTGTGTCTTTGCTTTATGAGCGGCTCTGCTCTGGTGGAGCCTCAGTTTGTCACAATGCGCTGTCGGCTGTTAAAGCTGCTTGGATATATTTGAAGGAACAGACTTTGCTGGCTGCATCGTTCTGCCAGCTGCTGCGATCCTGAGGGGTGTCTCCCATGTTGCTGGCTTGCTGAGGCATGCGCGTGTGTGTGTGTGTGTGTGCTGTAATTAACTGTCCAGCATGCTTTGAAGAGGCCACACCAGGCGGACGAGGCAGGCTCATTTGTGATGCTTGGTCACTCACACAAAAAGAAAAGTCGAACTTCAATTCACCCTCACTGTTTTCCACATGAACTACAGAGTGCCTTTCTTCTGATATGCAGTACAGGTTCCCCATTACTGCAGGTAATACAGGTATTTTAAAGTTGTAAAAGACAAAAGTAAGTTACACTCTACACTACCCCTCTTTACCCTCCTGTTGTCCTCAGGTCAAATTTGACCCATTTAAAAATTTCTATATCTAAAATGTGGGTTTCATTTTAACCAAACTACGACAAAAAATAGATTGGATTTCTTACAACGCTCTTTGCAAATACAATTGATCACTTTCATTCCTCTGATTGTAACTATTAGTCCAAATAATTCATAATTTCTGCTTTTTTAACTCAAATATTAGGTATAAATCTATATAATTGAGGGTTATTGACCATGAATTCCAAAAAGTATTGTAAAAGTAGTGGTAGCAAGTTGGTGTTGGTGAAAACTAAAAAAACAAAGCCTGAAAAAGGGACACAAATGTCAAATTTTGTCAGTTTTTGACCCGGGTGGACAACACACAAGGGTTAACTGGCTTTGTTTCACAGTGAATCCTCTCATCCACACATGGAGGATCATGGTTCCTGAAGTCTGGATGTTGTTTTGGGGACAATGACACGGCTGATAGGTGACATTAGTTGTGCTGAATTCTGCTAGCATAGCGTTAGCTTTCTGAGCAGAAGGGTTCTCTGAGCTGAGCCGACTAGAAACATCTTTGTTGCTAAGGACGAAAAATCGTATCTGAATAACGTTTGCATTGCATATGAACGTTAATAATTGTTCCAGGTATTAGTCTAATTCTAATCAAGGTTATTTTGATTAATTTCAGATTTTGATTGTAATACACTAACTGTTGTGAATTCCTCATGTTACAGAGACTGTGTAGTTAAAGTTACGTTAGTTACGGCTACGTTCATTACGTACGTT
>NC_048411.1:2845662-2907783 GCF_013103735.1 Etheostoma cragini | reverse complement strand
CTCTCTGATAGGAGCCCTGAAGCGGCTAATACTCGTCATCCAGCATTCACAGGGTAAAACAAGAAAAACCCAACACTAACTAATATACATTAAATGATAAATGAACGATCTCTTTGACAAGTGACCGTGGTGTGAGCCTGTAAATGCCATCCGAGGAGGAGGCCAGAGGCGTCCGGCGTGCAGCTGAGCCCTAAGTCCACGCAACTCTCGCTGACTTTCTGCCACTCAGACGCAATCAATCTGGCAGAGGGGCTCGGCCTGTCAGTTTTTTGATGCTTCCCATTTTCTGCAATGGCTCTAGTTGATCCATTTGAATAAGTGCTGGACATGAGGGAGCCATTCTTCCTCTGCTGCTCTTAGTAGCAATTACCCAGCAGGCTCTCTGCTCTAACACTGAAGCTGCTGCTGTAATTATGGGCTGCTGTACTGACGCTATACCTTCACCTCTCTCTCACACACACACAGACACACACACGCAGAGAGCTGAGGAATGTGAAGAGAAGTGTGAACATCCAGGAGGAAAGACATGGCTGAGCCCGATGTGGCTCCTGTTAAACATGCACGTGGAAGCCATTCCGTCCCCCCTGCTGTTCCACAGAGCAGTGTGTGATTACCCCCCTGAACACGACGCACTGAAACCTTCAGCTATGCTCTGTGCTCTGCAGAATGCGCTGGCACACAGATGTGCAGTGAAGCCGCTGAGATCTAGGTCAGACAGGGGTTAGCCGCGAGAGGAATACAGGGACACAACTTATTGGAGGAAGATATCAACAAGTAGAACCAAACTGAAGGTAGGACGAGTACTGGAGGGACCAACGGCCCAACACGAGCATCCGTATCAGCAGTTCATCTCCAGTCAACACTTCATATGTCACATTAGTCATAACCTGGGCCTAACTGAGTGTTGCTGCACTGGGCGACCATCATGTGATGTCATCAGAACGTGGACATGTGTGTGTCCTAGAGGGCTAACAAGTGTTGAATGCTTTCCAGTTCTCATGAAAACCCTTATTTAAATATTTTAAATTGTGCATCGTTTACATGTTAGCTATCTTGCAGTCTTCTTCGTTGGTGCATTGATTCATTTCCAGATCTGCCCCCTCTGATTTGGTAAAGGTAACTAAAGCTGCGTTTATCCGTATTTTGATCATATCAGTGGATTAGTGATTAGATGAGGATTTTCACTGACTGCAGTTTGCCTCAGAGCTTTTTCGTTCAACCCATTGTTTTGGGTTTACAGGTTTTCTTTCACACTGGGCTTCATTTCCCTATGCATTTCTGTCTAATAGACCCAACATCTTTGAATTTGGTCCAGTATTGAGCGAGATAGCAATGACAAACCGGTGCAAACCAAACTACAATGTAAACAAATAGGGCAATTGAGCCTTGCTTTTTGTCCAATACATTTTTTTTGGGTACTGAAAGGCTCAGATTGTTACTAAAGTGTCTGACAAAATTATTGATATCAGGACTTCTTGTCCCAAGACAGGGGTGTTGATAGTGGAACACAAGATGAAAAAAGGTAGTCTGTAGGTATGGAGTAGGCTACAGACATCACAGGCTCATGTTATCTCAAATAGTTTCAATGTAAGAGCTTAATATTGAAGTGATTCCAACAGTGTGGATGAGGTTGTAATAGTGCCACATGGAGGCTATTAATTTAAGCCAGAGTAGGCAACAATGTTAGAGATTAAGAGAAAGAGAGAGAGCGAGAGGCAGCGGGCGGAGGAGGGCGAAGCAATGACTGGAGGGCTGCAAGGCTCGGGATATTGTTGGAGTTGTGAGTGTGCTGTACCCAGTGGTGGAGAAAGTACTGCTTAAGTAAAAAAACTAGAGAGAAATTTGACTGTTATTGCCACTCTTCATTTCAACCCCACCCCACGTAGCGATAGGCATGGGGAACTTTCCATAAGATCACCTCTCAATGCAAATCCAACCAGCTATTAAGCAAACTGAAATAAAACCCTGGCTATCTCTAGGTATGGTGAAGGGTATGTGATGATGGGGGGTTATTCTAATTCCAAAGGCCAAGGGAACTTTATCAGTAATCATAGTATCCTGATCCATGAAATAACTGGCCTTTAAAAATAAAAATCTGCCTGCCTCTATGGGAATTTAACATAGGGTTGTGTGTATTTATGCCCCCTGTATTTTAAGTAAGAACATTTATTAATCTACAATACATTATTCATTCACAAAGACAATTAGTGTCCTTAAAAGGTTGGATTTTCCTACATTTGTTTAATCAACTTTAGCATGGGTGTGTAAACTTATGCAAGCCGCTGTATCTAAAAGCCCGCTTCTTCTTCCCTCTGTCTCTCTATCCATGATTGGAATCCATTAGACTTCAAACCTGCCATCATTAAAGACAAGCTCTGGGGTAAATTTGGATGTAATTCATGTTGGCGAGACACATGCACGCTCCATAAGTGAGCACAGCAGGGCTCCAGATATATTTTCTTTTTGTCTCAAACGGCTGACGGGTCGTGAGAATAAATAGAGCAGACTCTAGACCTCAGGAGACCACTGTGCCCTCTGGAGTCTCTGAAGCTAGTTGTTCATTAACAAACACTTAGTAGTCCCCACTTCCCTCCATCCTTTCCTCTCTACTTCTCCATGTCTCCATCCCTGCACAGGAAAACAAGAATCATTATGCTGACTGCGTTTTTTACAAATGTACAAGCTGAGAGAGAAAAGAGATGCTGCAGGGTCTTTTCAACAGTCTTACCACAAAGATACTAATTGTAATCTCCAAAAATCTATGAAGTCGATTCAGCAAGGAAAGTGTATTTGTACAAACTTAATACACAAAGGGCCTTACATGACACATTAACAGAAGAAATAACTACAGCATGAAAAGCAAACAATAAAAACAGAGTAATGAATAGTAAATAGGTAAAGATGTGTATGCAGAGGATTTAAGGGTTCCCAAAGGTGCTGCAACTCTTCATGTTGTGAAAGTTTAAAACCGTCAGGACAAAGCTACCTCATTACCTGAGAGGGTCACTTGGTAGAAGACAGACATGCATGTTTGTCGGCTGATTGTGTTACACAGCTGAAAGACCTACAAAAAACCTACACATTCTTACCCCCATCACATCAGTAGTGACACTGGGTCAGGTGCCTTAGATGTTTCTTAATGACGCTAAAGGTGTCATATTTAAAAGCTCTGTGTCGGGACCCAGAGCTTTTAAATATGAGACTAAATATGGGAAGTTATACATGGGAAGTTCAACATTGCTGAAAGCAAAGCCATTGTTTCCAGCCCTAGACTTCTGAGACCCAGACCAGCCCACCACAATCGGCCAGACACCAACCATCCATCCTTGCACTTCCCTTCAACACATATACACACCAGCAGGGTTCAACTATGGCACAGTCATCGAGCCAAATGCTGGTAACATATGCAAGTGGCTAATATAATAATAAAAAGCAAGTGGTTAACATTCACTAACCATTTAGCTAGTGGACAAATAATGTGTCTGCATACTAGCCCCTAATAATGCCACATAATTGACTGGTGAGTTATATTGTATGATCAATCATTCATTGAGTGCTGCACTTTGTACACAGTATTTAACACATACATATTTTGAAATGTGGATAAAACAGAAAGCTATAATGTTAATGTTATGATTGCAAGTGCCTTAGTTTGCTAACACATAGCTAACGTTAGCATACTAACAGCTAACTTATCCTCTCTAGTAGACAAAGTTGCTAAAATCATTGCTCGACGTGCTTAAAACTCATGTTTTAGCTGGCTGCCGGCACTTTGTGGAGTTAGCCGCTAAAAGACGTTAAATGCAATCTGTCTCTCTGGTAGGATGGAAGTGGGCCCTAGTAGGATGGGACTTGCCAGTGTTCAGATGATTGACAAACCAGTGGGCCAATTATCTGATCTCTCTCCTCTCTGTGGGCCGGTCAGTCAAAGACCAGGGATGTAAAAGCGAGGATGATTCCACGCAAGAAGTAGTCTTTGCCCTCGGCATTCTCTCTTCGTTACATCATGGAGTAACGTGTGGTGTCACAGAACAACATAGAGGCAGCTCAAATCACAGAACGGCCGCACGTCCACTATGCAAATCATCATCAATATATCAACAGTGCACATTTTTAGACAGTCTCTCCTGGAAGAAATTCGTGGTGTTGCAATCATTGGTACACATGAAAAGGCTTGCGTAGCAGGCTGATACCCACAATCTGGCAGGGGAGGGGGTTCCAGGAGCTATTCCACTGCTGATTACTTGCCTTTCTTGCTGCAATCAAACTCCAATCAAATAAGCACAACATTATCAATTGGTACAAAAAATGTACGCCCACAGTAGAACACTAACGGTGGGGGCGCTATCATTTAACAATAAATAAAACTAAACTGTTGTTTTTTATGTGTAAAACACAATTTTACTAAATTAGCACACAGGTCCAAACATACACCAGGGATGCACAGGTATTATTAAGTTCTCAGCAAACATTAACTTAATTGTTAATGTGACTTGTCAACATGTTTTAGGAGAAATATGGCACAATGTGCATTTAGAGGGTCAGGAGAGGCTAATTATTGCATTCAGAGAGCATCATTGCTGATTCTGCTGAGGAGCACAATGAGCACACATGGACAGCCCTAATGGCTCATCCTGAAACGGATTGAGAAACTGTAATGGATGTAGGGAGACGAGCAGCACTCGAACCTCTTCACAGCTGCTGAATGGAGTTGGCCCCGCGCACTATTGTCCAGTGGAGCCTCTGCCTGCCGCTGACCTCCTGCCCTCACCTCTCACCTCTGTCCATCACAGCTGCTCCCCAGATATCATGTTTTCTCCAGAGGAAGGGCTCCCTTCTTTGCTTACAGCAAAGTTGGAAAGCGGAAAATAACAGCGCTTTGAAATACTATGAAGTCTGACTCGTGCTGGCTTTTTACTGCTTGACAAACGCAAAGAGAGAGAAAAGATGGTAATAAGGCTAATATAAGCAGTGGAGATAAACTATAAAAGTTAACATCCCCAGTTGCCTCAGTTTCCATTAGAAACACTTCTTTCATTGTGTTTCTAAGAGAATGGTCCTCATTAAAATTCATTGCACCACAGTTTCTCAGACAGATTCTCTCACAGAGCTTAAATAGATTTGCAAAACATGGCATCTTTTTAATGCCTTTGCCACTATAGCAAATGAAGAAATTGTGCACGGCTGTTGCACTTTGACATGACTGAAACAACACTTAGATTTCATTGACATTCAGGGACCACCAAAAGCCTATCAGAGCCCAGTCCTGGGGTAGGCATCAATCATGGGAGCTTGGCTCTTCTAAAGCAGAAGAACAGGCCTGACAGGGGCCCATTATTCAGCAGCTCATCTCCGCCTGTCAGCCCGTTTGCCGGCCTCGCACCCAGGGGTCGCTATTGGTCATCAGTCACATCACTGACATCATTACATCCGGCTCTAGACTGTGTTTTCATCCGTTTAACAAGGTGATAGTAGTTGTCACTCAGGAGACAGTAAGAGAGCATCAATTATCACCAGAGACAGCCAGGAATCCCACAGGCTCAACTAAGAAGCATATTTGTTTCTAATAGACTTCATGTCCCATGATTAACCCCATTGCTTTTTATAACACTGTGGAAACACCAAAACTCTAATCATCTCTAGACAGCAGTCTGGGTGATGGGTAAAGGGGAAAAAAAACATACGTTGACCAACCTTGGCTGTGAACAATGACACGTGCTGTATTTCTTTCAACACTCTAAATTTAACATTCTGAAGAATTTGTTCATGTGTCTCTGGTCCAATTGCTTGATTCTCTGTTCAGATTAAAAACTACCTGAGCCAGTGCCATGCACCTCAGTTCAGCAACAGCGACTGTATGTAATCAATGAAATCATGACATGTTCAATCATCAAAGACGTCATTTAGTTTCCATTACCCGTTATGCATATGCACAAGTTCTTCTCCATCTTTCTCTTCTTACGTTATATGCAGATGATGTTCTGCTTTCTGCAGGAAAACGTACTCTCTCTCGCTGTCTGCAGGATTAGTAAGAAGGCTGCAGACGACAAGGAAAGCCACAAGGGAGTTGGGGGGAATGACATGAGGACGGTGAAGTGTGTGTGTGTGCGTTGCATGTGGGAGGAGAAGGGTGTGCACAAAGAAATGTTTTATGTAACACAAAAAATGAAAGCGTGAGGCAGCAAAGGCAAGTGGAAGGATGCAATTCCAATGGCATTTGTGATAAGGTGACATTTAGAGCAATCTCAACTCAATCTCCTTTTAAAGCAAAGGTCTTGTCTTGATCCTGGAGGGCCTGGCTGTTGCTTTACAAATTGCAGTAGCAAAAGAATATACAGCAACACAGCACACATTTCATTTGGCAATCTAAGCTATTTTACAAGGACTCCTTTTAGGCCGTTAACACACTTGAATTCACTTTCCCCACTTTTTTTGCTATAAAACCAGGTTTTATACCCTTTATACCCAAATACCCTTTAGTATTTTTTTAAGCTTAAAACTGCCACATAAAGTCTTAATATCTATGATCACACAGTAGTGATTAGTAAGTGTTATGATATATTGCATTATGGCAGAAACAAGTAAGTTGCTTTTGTGATGATCACCAGCAAGAGGTCATAGTTCACGTTGATGATTAGAGCAATCGGTTACCATGGAGAAACACGCAATCAGCTGATGTTTCTCTCCTTTTCACCACCCAAACTCTCCGCCTGTAGACGGACCCTGTTGTTGTCAGATAGTGACAGAGCATGTGCAGTGTGGGAAGGAGGATCTCAGCTGTTCATCCTGGAGAACTTATCTCCCCTCCCGTTCCGGTCTTAGGTGAGCCTCAATACTTCCCCAGACCTCCCTTTCCTTTTGGTTGCCATTACCCAAACTAAGCTCATTTGTTCCCCCCAATAGACCCATGATCTGCCTTTTGTTCGGGCCCCAACCTCTCATTCATGTCCCCCAGGAGAGCAGACAAAAGAGGAAAAGACACAGGCCTGAACCCTTTGCCCAGACAGACTGTGGTAAAGCGACCATAAAGAGATGCTGGGCTTGAATGGAGCTGCGCTGTGATGGGGAGCTCTCTAGCTTTAATTATGGGGTCTGTCTGTGAGGATGCCCACCCCCATGTCCATATCTGCGTTGTGTGTTGAAGGAAGCTTCAGTTAATGCATCTTTTGTCCTTAACTCATAGCATAAACTACACTGGCCCTGAGATCTTGCGCACTATGCAACTAAAGGAAACCTGCAAAAAAGACACAACACAATCAAATTAAGGAAGTATCTTCTTGGATTTGACAAGACAATAAAGACAAAACAAGCACAATAAGACATGCTGCTACACAATCCTTCATTTAAACATCATTGGTAGAGTGGCTGACAAACGGTGAATACATTTTTCCCAGCTGTGACCCTTGAAAATGACACTTGTATAATCAGAATTTGATCAGTAATGTAACATTTAAAAGTTAGATTACATCATTTTTCATGTGTGTGGGGAGCCAACAGGAAGTTACGATGTAATGAGCATGGTCTTTGGCTTCAAAAGCAAATGATGAGGCTGTTTCTACATATGTGCCCATTGAACTACTCTCGTAAGTGCACCATCTTTTAAAAATCCATCTCTTCTTAATACATTCACACCAAACACGCACAGGCATACAGGTTGTTGTCACGGTGTGTGGCTTGGATTATTTACTCCAGGATTTAGCATTATACAGGCTGTGTTAGCATGTGCAATGCTGTGTATTGTATAGTGTGTGTACCTAGTGTACATGTACATGTAAGAAAATGTCTGCAACAAATCACTGTGCAATGTGTTTAAATTTAAATAAACTTGAGAGATCATTTTCCGACACTTTTGACCAGCAGTCACCACAAACTCGTTTGTGTTGTGTTTTCTGTATTTGGTCGTGTCTGTATTTGGTTGTGTTGGCTGTATTTGGTTGTGTTGGCTGTATTTGATCTGCATTTGGTTGTGTTGTCTGTAGTTGGTTGTGTTGGCTGTATTTGGTTGTGTTGTCTGTATTTGATCTGTATTTGATCTGCATTCGGTTGTGTCGGCTGTATTTGGTTGTGTTGTCTGTATTTGGTTGTGTTGTCTGTATTTGGTTGTGTTGGCTGTATTTGATCTGTATTTGGTTGTGTTATCTGCATTTGGTTGTGTTGGCTGTATTTGGTTGTGTTGTCTGCATTTGGTTGTGTTGACTGTATTTGGTTATGTTGTCTGTATTTGGTTGTGTTGTCTGTATTTGGTTGTGTTGGCTGTATTTGATCTGTATTTGGTTGTGTTCTCTGCATTTGGTTGTGTTGGCTGTATTTGGTTGTGTTGTCTGCATTTGATTGTGTTGTCTGCAATTGGTTGTGTTGTCTGTATTTGATCTGTATTTGGTTTTGTTGTCTCCACTTGGTTGTGTTGTCTATATTTGGTTATGTTGTATGTATTTGATCTGTATTTGGTTGTGTTGGCTGTATTTGCTTGTGTTGTCTGTATTTGATCTGTATTTGGTTTTGTTGTCTGCATTTGGTTGTGTTGTCTGTATATGGTTGTGTTGGCTGTATATGGTTGTGTTGGCTGTATTTGATTGTGTTTTTATTTTGATCTGCATTTGGTTGTGTTGGCTGTATTTGCTTGTGTTGTCTGTATTTGATCTGTATTTGGTTGTGTTGTCTGCATTTGGTTGTGTTGTCTGTATTTGAGTAGTAGTTGATCTTTCAGGGCCACCATATCAAACAGTGACCGCTATGTGCACTCTGTCTGTCTGCTGAGGAAGCGGCATATAGGACTTTTTTCTTTTTACCGCAGTGCAACTTGCTCCTGATAATAAAATATCAGCTCTGGATCCTTGATGTCAGATTGAATCCTGCAGCTTATGTTTCAGTAATGGTTTGTGGCAGAAATCACATCATGTTTAAACCATAAGCTATATTACTGTAGCTCAGGCTTTACATGCTTGTAGGAATACTCTCAACTCCCCGACATGTTAATCTACAAAGCAAAAAAGTCTGACATATACAGGAGCTGTGTTTCTGTCTCCACCTGTGTGATGCTCAATATGAGCTGGGGTTCAGCGCGGAGACAACGGGTGGGATCTGCTATACTGTTCTATAGGGGCTGCACAGCTTAAAATAGAAGCGATAAGGACCACGTCTCGGGAGGCATCCATGCTGTTACATATCATTACAAAAAAATATGGTGTGGGCTGATATGTATTCTGCGTAGAAATGAGGCACATGCAAATGTAAACTGAAAATGAAAGGTTTTAAAGATAATGCATGGTCATAAAAATAATGTTGGCATGAAAGTAAAAAAACAACAGCAAGTAAATAAGATCCCGGTGTAGCCCTTTAATGTTTCCTATTTAAATCAAAGCAATGTGAAAGAAATAATACCTATAAGCATTGTAGGAAATTAACACGCAATTAAGGAGCTAAACCTTTCCCTATAGGAAATGATAAAATCATTAGTGAAATAGTAAGCTTAATAGCTTACTATTTCACTAATGATTTTATTATTCACAAGTCACATTTTCAAATGAAAAACCTTTATCAACGTGTTGGTGGTCTTTTTAAACCCTTTGGTGTCTTTCCCCCGATTTTTTTGTCACCTTTTCAACGTTTGTCAACTTTTTTTGAGGCTTCTAAAATTGTTGTGGATTTTTTCCCAAACTTTTAAAGCTTTTTGATTACATTTGTCACTTTTTGGACATTTTTGTCACTTTTGTCATTTGTCTTATCAATTATTTTTTCTTTCCAAATGCTTTTAAAATTGACAAAAACACCCAAATTCAATGAAAGTAGTAAACTGATTATTTATTTAACTTGTGAGAAGAGTTGTTGGGAACCATTGACGTTACTTTTTTGGAAAATTAGTTTGAAAGAAGCACAGATTTCTGATATAGAAACCTTTTTGGAAAGGGGTAAAAACTGACCCGAAGACACCAGGAGGGTTAAAGATAAACATGATGCACTATACTCTCTTCTCCACCCTTTCCACTTTCATTTTTGAGACTTGACGTAACCTGGGTTCACTTGGGTGTCCCAGTGGATTTGTGTGGCATTGCTCTCTGTCACTCCTGGATGAGGTCAGGTCTCAGGGGGTCACTTCACCCAGGAGGTCCCCACCTTTTGCTAACTGCATTCTGCTGTGTGCTTTTCTGGGAATGGACGACAGCAAGCATTAGACAGTCCAAGCAGATCATGGATCCTCTCTCTTCCAAATCAAAGTAATGGATTAAAGAACATTTGAAATTTGATTTGATTTAAAGTCTTATTCGTCAAAGTTGAACAGCCTTCCTTCACCTAACCGTTCAAACTAAACAGGACTTGCAAACTTTCAACATTGGTTTCCTGTAGCTTTTTCAGGTCCCTGGTAATAAAGTTCCCATTCAGCCTTAAACCCAGAGTCTTTTGTGCACAGCCAGCCAGGGAGGAATGGTTTAGTTGTCTTGACATGTCCTGTTAGACCTCTGTTTGTTTATAGAAGGATGCCGGTGTTCAGTGGGTAAAATGGACCATTTATTATAAAAGACATAATTGTGTGAGAGACAAATAATTGAGGGGTTGGTTTTTATTGCGTAACACATGCGTGGCCAGTAAATCAGTCTGTGGTCTGAAGGGGTGCTTATATTCTCTGTCATCTTGTAGCATCACATGTCTTGTGTGTCAAACAGAACGTGACAGTTTGAGTATGTGCACTGTCAGGCGTCAGTCCGAGGAAACGGGGTGCTAACTGTATCAACACAAAAGGTGAATGGTTTATGAGGTCAAAGGTTAGGGACCATAGCACAGATACAAGGTCCTGACGCTGACCTTTATTGGCCATTTATACAGATGGGTGCAGCAGCGGTGACTGTGTGTGGCCTGAAACAAAAACTCCTTTGCCTTAGCTTGCAGTATCAACAAAAAACTGCATACTCTTTATATTCAATGGCTACAGCATGCACAGCATCTTATATTTACATCATCAATGTCAGGTTTTCTTAATATTCAAAGGAATAGTACAGGGGTTTGGTCTCTTTTTGAGCTGGAGTCAGGAACTAGCTTATCATAAAGACTGGAGACAGGAAACAATACACCTAAACCTCTGAAACTTGTTTACACGCTGTATCATGTTCTTGGAACCCGTACATGAATTGAAATATAAACATATAGTTTAAGTGCATCCATCTGTATCCACCAGTAGGTCTCTGCAGCGTCTCTGGCTATAGCGTGATTTGGAAGCTATAATGAATCTGTTGCACACTGAGTTGCACAGCCAGGACCAAAAAGGGACATGCACACAACAAAGCCAAATAAACAAATTACTTATGAGTTTAAATAGGGACATAAGAGGACAATTAAACTAACAGCGGGATGTGTGATCAGTTAGAATGTATGTGTAGTGTTGTTTGGTGCAGCAACACAAAGCATAAGAGCAACCAAAAGCCAGTATGATGTTAGATAGGAAATGACACAACTGAATCTAAGAGGGATTGAAAGGTTGGCCCGGAGAGCCAGGTGCAGCCAGTGTTCCTGCTTCTGACGTGCTTCTGCCACCCCCACCTAATGATCCTTTACCACGCCCACCTACTGACCCTCTACCAGCCCACCTAATGATCCTTTACCACGCCCACCTACTGACCCTCTACCAGCCCACCTACTGACCCTCTACCAGCCCACCTAATAATCCTTTACCACGCCCACCTACTGACCCGCTGCAACGCCCACCTGCTCACCCTCTTTCACGCCCACCTTATGAGCCTTTACCACGCCCACCTACTGACCCTCTGCCACGGCCATAGACCTACTTAACCAAGTTGGTTCACTGCTGGCTACAAGTTAGCATCAAACACGACAAAGGCTGTCAGTGGAATGGCGTTTGGAGCTAACGTTAGCAATCAATCAACCATAGATAGCTAAAATATTTACTAAATGACTGCTTGCTGTTATTATTTCATGGATTTCACAAATTTCAGTATGACAGTTATGTCGTAAACTGTTTAAATCTGAGCACGCGCAACTAACATCTGCACTTTCCTCACATTGGGGAATGACGCTGCCGCACAAAGCAGTCACAAAGCAGGCAGACATGGCTACAGACATACTGAAGTCGGGAAATAGCCAGAGCCTCGCAGTGTTCTAATCTTCACCTTTTATATAACCAACTAACTGCCAACAATCTAAACGGAAGCATTTAAACCTTAAACAGTGTTAGAAATGGACTGGAGTACTGCACGACTAACATTAGCTTGTTTAAATCAGTCCAGATGGGGACTGCCTGACCACCTCAGGGTGGACTGCAGCTCCATGCGCTGTTCACTGCTGAGCTCCTTTACTACTACGAACCTGTTTATTTACCACATTTCCTCATGCAGCCAGGTTAGCTGTTTCCCCTTCTTCCAGTCTTTATGGTAAACCTGACTATAGCTCTTTGCAGACATCTTTTCATCTCAATCTTAGAGAAAAAGCAGATGTTATTGGCATGTTCCTTTTAATTGTAGAAATATTTGCTTGTTCCTCTCTGTAGTTCCTCCAGTCAGGGTCTTCCTTCCTACTTCTTCACATTGTAAGCCTGTTTTAGATTAGACAATTACTGTTACGCATATAATGCAAATAGCAATGCATACAGCTGCAGAAAAGCAAAACAGTAACCCTTGGTTTGTCTTTGCAAGCATATCTCATGAAAGCTATGGTGGCGCCCATCTTTTCCCTGCGTTATGAATTATGGATCACTACTAATAGGCTGTTTCTCCCTTGTTTAACTTCTCCAGGCCACAGGTTTGTCGCTGATGATGGCTGCTTCTACTTGGACTCCCTACCTCAGTCGCTCATCGCCTACATTAAGTTTCCCACCACTGTGTTATTGTCTCATTATTGCATTACAGAGGCAGGGGCTTCAGTAGCTTAGGGAGGAGGAGGCAGACTGGGTCTCTGTCCAAGTGACCCTCCCTGAGGACTTAACCCACACCTTCCCACCTCGCTGCTGCATAATGGATGAAGGACAGGGAGGGAGGGAGAGAGGGAATGGGAGCGGGGCCTTATTACCTTGTGATTCATTTTTAATGAGGTAAACAGGTCTTTCCAGGTCACCTGAAAGCTCACACACACCCATGGTGGGTGGTGTGTCTTATTGCTGCCCGCGTTGACATCCTCCATGGCTGCAGGGGCTCCATGGTATAATTAGGTCTCACTGTCATTGACAGAACGTGTCTCACTTCCCACAGAGTCCCTTTCCTTTCCTTCAAGTTGGATGGTACCAATTATACCGTGGCAAGGAGACCTTATTATAAGTGCTGTAGGCAACCTGTGCCTCACTTTTCTTCTTGCTGCCAGTAGATTACGTTTTCCAGCTTACACAGTTATGCACTGAATCCCAACTCCACAATTACTGTAAATTCTTTCATGGTTGATTCCATTGCACTTCGCAGCTCATAAATTGGATTTTTAAATTGTTTTGTTGGGAGAACCTGTTTTCGGAAATAGCCTGTGCTTATGCAGTGCTTTAACATGCAGTGCAGATGGCTGTATTCTCTTTACTCGGTATGTTATTGTAGCATTTTCCCGTCTGTGTATATGTTAAAATGACAGCAACATTGTTGTACTCTAATGGAAATGAAATGGGTTTCCTCACGCAGACGGCTGGTTCCGCGGCGGCAGAAATGGATGACAGACGAGGATGCACGTACGAGGTGTAATCTGGGAAATCAAACCCGCTCAGTTCACTTGCTCTGAAAGTCAGTGAACAGGTACGCCTTCACAAACAGGGAGGTGGAGAACTCCCATAGCAATTCTCTGCAAAGCTGTGAAAGAGAGAGAGAGAGAGAGAGAGTGACAAGAAGGTGATAACAGGAACAGATGGAGAGATGCAGGGAATCTACATTTACAGCCATTTAAACCAGGTGCTATTCATAGCCATGCTTTCAACCCATCATATCATCTAAATGATATCATTAAAGCCAGAAGTCATTAAAAAAAGATATATGCCCCCAGACTGTATAGATTTCCTCCCTCTCTCTGGGGAGCGGGGATGAAAATGAATTTAGGGCCCCTCAAGTCATTGAATTTGCTTTTTATCACCAGATAGCCGTGCTACATATGTGCCATTGTGCTGTATATAGGATTAGAGAGGATATTTTCTGCTTGACTGGATACCGGCTCTCAGCAACAAGATGAAGATCATTTCCCCTGCTGAGAAAAGCTCCACTCAGCCCGGACCAAGCCCTCAGCACACACACCCCACTCATGTTCGGTATGGATCTACGCTCACATTCCACCAATCTTAATCAACACTTGGGGAATTTGAGATTTGAAAAGTACACTTTCCCAAAGGCCTTTGCAAATAGGTTAGAAAAACATATTCCTTTAGCTTGAAACTGACTTGTTTCCCTGGACCCGACAACTTATACATTTTTCTTAAGAAATGATACATCATATACAAGAGAGAAGTTAAATTTTTGAAGGTCTTTATCATACCCTACCATCATCAGCACCCGCGGGCCCCGTATGATCAGTCAGAGGGGTCATATTCTGACTTAATGAGTGTCACGCTATCCTCCACTCTGGCTCTCATGGAAGATCTTTTGAAGCTCATTTCTCTGCACTTTGACGTCCGCATTTCCCCCCAGAACGAGGGGTCGATGGGAGCTGTGTGAGCAGGATCCTCCATCCTGAGCTCCTTGTTCTCGTGTTTATTGGAGGCGGTTCTGCCTGTTTACATCACAGTCTGGAGTGCAGAACGGCTGGTAATTGCAACCAGCGTACGTTTGGTACCCCAAGCAAACTCTAATCAAGAGACGGTTACGGATCCAGTGTGTCAGGTTGTACATGGTGGTCGCTGCCTAGCAGTTGAATGAATGCCAGAGTCAAAGAAAAAGAACATACCCTTTAAGCAAGGCAATTTCCAGAACAGAACTCAAACTAATCCATAAGAATTGCATTACATCAAACCCATCTGTGACAGCATTTATATTTCAAACTTTTTTTCAGCCGTTACCAGTCTATACATTTGCTTTTTTTAATTCAATAGCTTTTCCATGCAGTTTTTTTTATTTATTGTAACTGGCAGAATGTACCTTTTATTAACTGCATACCCACACACAAGGGATTCACAGCTAATGCCGGACATTTGCATTAAGGTGTTGTTGTCGTTGACTGTCTTCTGTCTGGTCTTCTCTGTTATGTCTTTCAAGTCGAGGCAAAAATTTAGGAGAGACATGGGCTTTGTCTCATGTTGCTTATTTGGTAGCTCCTTGACTCCTCAGTCTCCGGCTGAACCAGATGTTGTTCTGTCCCTCCTCAGTGAAAACCATCTCAAAGCTCTTATTGTTGCCCCTGAGGACCGAAGAGCGAGGAGGACTTCCTTCCTGGAAGATAGATAGATAGATAGATAGATAGATAGATAGATATTGATCCCAAAAAAGGGGAAATTATGGTGTTACAGCATCAAAATCGGTCACAAAGTACAGAATATCAACATAAATTAAATACTATGATACAATGTACATACATCCAATATACAGGAATAAAACATAAGAACAAATATTGGAAAATGTAAAAGATGGGAATAAAAAATGTGGAACTTAAATAGTATGATAAAAATGTATACTTGGTGCAGTATTGTGGTGCCCTGCGGCGGAAGGAGTTGCTAACTCCGCCCAAACAGCTGAGGAAGTCAAGTGACGCTTCAGAGGAAAGGACGTCTCGTCCCTTTAAAACACACTTGCTTGTTTCCTCTCTCCTTCAAGGATTTCCTTGCGTCCCCGAGGAAGGGAGGCCAGTGGAGGACACTGTCACCCCAGCATTTAAAACAGTTCCTAAATCTATTCATTTCAGTGTAATAAATCTACATGAATAGTTGTGCCAAATTTATCTTTGGTACACATTGACATGCAAATTCACACTGTTGACCGAAACACAACATTGCTAACCTCTGAGGGACTGGAGAGACCAACATGGAGAAAGCGCTCCTTTCTTTAGAAGCTCCACTTTTACTTAATCCTCCACAGTCAGAGTACGTGTACCCCAAAATTGCATGGTGTGCAGACAGATATGAGACATGTTGAAAGCACAAAAACAACTTATTGTCCACTCAGCGCCCAAGTAAACTAGCAAGTTAGCCATTAGCACGCCCGCCACAGCAGCCACTAAGCAGACCTGCCAGTATTGTCAAGCTCCTTGAACCAAATATTTTGTTAATTTGACTGATTTCACAGGGCCCCTTTCTAGTGGGACTGGGCTTTCACACAGCAGCATTGATCATGTTATTTTATGTTATACAATGTTTTTCTGTGTCCACAAATGGAGCGGTGGCACTCCCAGTTCACTCCCCGCTTTCAACTTCTGAAATGCAATGGAAATGCAGGCCCTGCATTCACTCATATCTTGCTTTCTATTGGCTTGCCTGCTGCAATTTGCTGCTAATGGTCCAAGCACCCCCTCCCCTGCATCGCCCCCCTTTTCCTTTTCGACTCTCTTTCTCTCAGTCACTCTCTCTCTCGCTCTTTCTCTCCAGCCTTGAGGCGTCCTGTTTCAGCTCCTTCGCTTTCAGTCACAATACTGAGGAGGGTTGAATGGGTGGGGGGCATTTAAGAGAGCAGTAGGTGGGAGTGGAGTCTGACCGCAGAGGGGCTACTGTTCAAGAGAAAGGGAACTATCTCTCTCTCTCTCTCTTTCTCCTCACTGGCAGCACAGCATCAGCCGGCTCTCTAGGTAGACTCGAGTAACCGCTGTAAGAGAACAGAGAGCGGAGGGAAGATGACAGAGCTGTCAGCGCTCTGAGAGATACACACTGCTGAGAACATTTGGATCGGGGCTGGCTGATAAGGCGCTCTTCAACACTGTTTCTGCTTCCATTTTCTAGTGAGTGGAGAAGCTGTGGGCATTGTGCGGTAAGTCACCTTCCTTACCTGCATGGAGCCGCTGTGTTCCAATGGGAGCAGGAGGAATGGGCTGATTGCTTTAATTACCATCATTGAGAAAAATGAATACAAAGCTTGCAACTTTATAACTTCTATAACTCCATTCTCCCAGCTTATTTCTACTTTTATATAAGTTGACATTTCAACTTTCTGGAGTGATTATTTTCTATTTTAGTCATTTTGATGAAATCTCAGGTGGGGATTGAGAATATTAGCGTTTCTTCTGTTGATTATAATTGTTTAATTTACAAAATGTTGTTAAAACAGTAAAATAAAATGCTATTCTGAAATTATGAGAACATCATCTTCAAATTACTGTTGTGTGAAAGGCCAAAATTAAGTTAATTAATAAGGTTAATATTATTTCCCCTTTCAAAAACTTGCTTGATAAATTCCTGTGACTGACTAGTAATTGATTAATATTATTGCCAGTTAAGAATGTGGCTGATGTTTGCAATAAAAAAAAAATATTTTTTCCATCCATCGAAGCTTCTGTAATTCATCATGTTTTACAAGCGAGGACTGAAAAGACCGGCTTCATTTGTTTCTTTACTGACTGCACCTGGGTGCCAATTATCTTTTACTGTCAAAGTTTTCCTTTCACTGGCTGTTTCCTATTCATCAGCAGAGCAGTTACAGTAAAAAGAGTGTGTTCAGAGATGGAGGTCCATGATGATCAGATGAATTCTCCGGCTTGCATTAATGCTGATAGGACAGTAGAGACATGGGTAGGGTTAGTGTGTGTGTGTGTGTTTTTGTGTGTGTGTGTGTGTGTGTGTGTGTGTGTGTTTGTGTTGCTTGCCGGAGTACCTCCAGCTGTACACTTTATGGTTGCCAGCAGACAGTAGGCCTGTGTAACCCAGGAGACAGACAGCTGCTCTGCATTAGATGCTGCTGGTTGTTTCCTTTCCCAGATCTCCAACACACACACACACACACACACACACACACACACACACACACACACACACACACACACACACACTTTCTACATGTGCTTCCCAGTCTCCTATCTGTAGGTCAGCTTCATGTGATGTGTCAGTTGAGATTGTAGAGTTAGACATCATAAAATAAAGGATGTTTTTATGGATTAGTTAATAAGATGGTATTCACTGATATGGATGACAGTAAATATATATTTTCTGGCATGTTGTCAACTGCTGCATACTGTCCATCAATTGTAACAATTCAAACGAGGTAATGTAATGCAATGTAATGCAAATGTAACTTTTGCCTAACAGCGTCCTCTATGACCATATGTGCTGCTGGTAAACTAAAAAATCCAGCGTAAGAGCAGCACAAGTAAAGAAGAGTCATTAGTGATGTTTTGGAGTATCAGTTACACAGGCATGTCTGGATAAGGTTTCCTAACATTAGCCACAAAAGCTCCTGGTCATGCCAGACCATCCCCGGAGTGTGTTGCATTGAGGAGAGTGTGTTTTACTGCCTATGGTTTCAACTTTTACATGGTCTCTACATTCATTTATACATTCAGTCAGAGTTTTTAGCGTCAAATCTTAATCTCTTAGTCTCCAAAATCTGTATCCAGCCCACAGTGGGATTCTCCACTGGAAGCTAATGGGATTCTTGAGCTAAGTTAGCAGGTCTCTAAGGCAGGGTTTTATTGCAGGCTTCACAGATTTACACTGTATACCCTGTAACTATTTGAAAATCGTATCCTCATGGTGCCTGATGTTGGAACTCATACAGTATGTACCGTGTATCTTAGCGAGAGAGAGTAAATGGGGGGGATCAGTGTGGAGATATGAGGTGGGCTGTGATGGAGGAGACCCACAGGATACCAGGGCAGCGTCTGCTGGATGGTGAATGTGTATGATGCGGAGATGCAGACACAATGAAGGAGCCTGGCTGAGTGTCAGCAGCTTGCACTTCAGGTTCACTGGATCACTCGGTCCATCGGACATATCTCTTGGAAGATGTTTGTCTTGACATGATTTATTTCAACCTAAGCATACTGGAACATGGAGATACTGGAGATTTGGCTGATTATTTATGCATTTCTGCTGTCTGATTGTTGGTGGCAGCGCAGGCTTGGTGCATTAATGTTTCATAAAGCTTTGGCTACACTATGAAGTAGCCACTGACGGTGACACTTGGCACAACGATGAGTGGGGAACAAGCCTTTGTTTGGACAGCTGTTAGTTCCCAACGCTCCATGCCCCACAAAGCGCTCTGAGAGGGTGACTGTCTTTGACCCCACTTAGCTCCTCGAGGGTATTTTCAGATGAGCCTTGCTATACTCAGGAGGGATACAGATATGCTCTGGTTGGACTAAATGAACACTGTTGCATCCTCTCCGGCCCTTCCCCCTGTCTCTCTTCTTTAACATTGTCACTGTTGAATGTTTAGACATTCCATCTTTAGATATTGTAATGTTCAGTCACCTAGTCAGATTTCACATAGCTTTTTAGTACGTCTTTGGATGTTTTCACCTGGACTGTGCTGCCCAGTTTCTATAAGCACAGGGGTCCAGATGGTTCTCAGTATGAATCTGGGTGAACCAAAAGACACAATCAGCACAGTGAAGAGAGGACGGTCAAGCCATACAACTTAAATTACTGCCTGAAGAATAGAAAATACAAGCATTTTCTTCATAGATTCATGGTTCCCAGAGGATGACTCCTCCTGACTTTTCCTCTAGTGCCAAATACCTACAAAACTTCTGCCTCAGCTACAGTTGTAGTTGATGTCACTTTTTGTACATGACGTAGATTTTAAGAAAATCAGATCAATGAAATTAATATTCCAAAATTGTTGGCTTGGATTTCCACACAATATTGTTCAAACACATTTGTCATGCACCAATGATGGTAATATTGCCCCAAACTCACCATAGTCTTTCCCTGTGTCCCACTCAAGCCCAGTCAGATTACTCATCACATCGGAACATAGACCCCCTCAAAGAAATCCAGTGTTTTAAAGCATCCCAGATGGTTTTAAATGGTTCTTCGATGCTAATGTGCGACGGGAAAGGAGTCTTGGAGCTGTGGGATCTGGGATGGCTTTGTATTGGCCGCCCCTTCATTGGAGGCATCCAATAGATGAACACATGTGGTAGACAATTCGCTCTGACACTTTGCCTCCACTAGTGACCTCGCACATTGGAATGCATGAGCCATGATGTTCTTAGAACAAGACGGGGGCCCTTTTGAGAGGGGCAGACAATTTAAATTGGGGAAAATAGTAAAAAACCAGGGAAGCCAATGAAGAGCCGACCCTGGGGACCGGGGTCATTAGGCTCATACAAGTGTCTGAATGAAAGGCATTCCCAATTTGGACACGCAACACGCTTCGGGCTTTCATCACAAACAAGGACAAACAGATGTCCGGGTATCACCGCCAACACACTCGCTCCCAGTTATAGTGGAGAGAAAACACTCCTTTCCATCCTGTTTGAATGGAAGCAACCAATAAACCTCCAGTGTAAAGTGCTGAAATATGCAGTCTTGGAAAGGCCTTGCAAAGTCCTCTTACGTTTTTATTCAGCATTCCTTGCACTTTCTCGGTAATGTCTTCCTCCAATATCTGGATTTACCCTTCTAGTCACTGTACGACTAGAATGGTAGATCCACTAACATTCTAGTCCTATTCTAGTTACCTATTTCACATAGAAAAAGGGGATTTTCTGTTCTCCAGATTAAAAATGGTGTCGTTTGGTACGAATAAGCAAAAACTGTTTGCTAGAAGTAAGTACCACAAAAAGTAACAGTGATGCTATACTGTATAAGCGAGCCAAACACTCTCTTGAGATGGTGCTCTCTCCTTGCAGCTGATTACCTGAGATGAAGATGTTAGTTACATGGTAAGCTTAGACGAGTCGACATCAATACATCTGTGCAGCATTACGACACAGGCAGCAGGCAAGTACAAGCCAGATTTTTGCAGTAATTGCAGTCTGAGGGGAGAAAATAGGTAGAACGGAGGGCTACACAATTACAAGTGCCTGGAGAAAAACAGCAGGTGGATGTGCTGTAAAGGCCGCCTGCACACGAGGCTGCCAAGTCTCCACACCACACAGGGGTTCTCTAATAAACAGTAGGTCACCAGTACCCAGCATGTTCAAAAGCTCATGAACAATGACTAGATTCCAACCTCTCCATCTGGACCCAGGGAGAACAGTAGCACTAGACGGAGGCGCCGCAGGGAAAGAGCCATAAAGAATATGGATGGGCCTCAGGGCGCGCGCCGAGATAAATCCCAATGCAGTAAAAACTAAATTGAGGTTTGACTGTCTGCTGTGCGATTGAGCCAGTGAGCGCTCCCCATTCGTTTTCTCAATATCTAAGTGTCAAAGTCGGAATTGGTTTTGGTTGAGGAAATAGACTTTTTTTGGGACGGTATCAGTCAGACATGTCAGCTCTGGCTCCAAAGCACTGTGGCGGTTCTGTGAGTGCGATAGGACTCAGCCTTGGCACGGCGCTCCCTCCGAGTATCCAGATAAGTGTTTCTGCCGGTATTTCAGATCCAGCCTCCCCATCTGCCTTATCAGCCATGAACACACTAACCCCCCCCCCACTCCCCCGTTATCTGTGTCATCAGATCCAATGGGGTCACAGAGGGGAGCCAATCAGCACAGCCTTCTTTTCATCCCTCGAAAAGAGAGTATATTCCCCATTTCATATCTGTTTAACAAGTCAAATTACTATTTATGTTTTACGATCTGTAACATAATGATATGAACGTGAAATATTAATATGCTTTATTGATATCATATTAGTGCCTACATTCAGATTTGTTAAGTGCGAAAGGGGATAACATAACATTTAATTTTTTAACGGCAAAGAAGCTTTGTCAGAAGATGAATATAATTAGGGGCTGAGCAGGGAACCTGCGTGGACCCTGTTAATTTTGCCTGTATTCTTCTTCTTCTTATTCGTCTTCCTCCTAAGAAATCCATGTTTCCCATGCATGAAACCTCACCAAACTTTGGCCCTGACCCATGCTGCACTTAATCAGTGCAATTTGTGTGCTAATAGTCTTGATGGTGGTGCTAAAAAAGCCATCTTGAACTTTAAAACTTAAAGAATTCATAACAAATCAGAGGTGCATGCTACATCGTTGGAACTTATGCTAAACTGTAGCCCCAATAGAGCAGAAAATAGGATCGGCTGTTACCTTGCAGCATTTTTTAAGTCCATCCCTCTCCTCCCGCATGGCTGTTTCAATTGACACGAAATTTGGGCAACTTCATCTTTTCATTTATTGTCTTGGAACTGCACGCATAGTCTCCGCACAGGCTCGAAAAGTCCCATCTTCATGGTCAGAATTCCAAGGTTCTGGAAGGGGTTGGAAGACACAGAAGAAGTCTCTGGAAAAGGCTAGCTCTCAGCTATTCATCGAGCGCAACTTGATTCATAATCATTTAGTAATGTTACAAAGACCATTTAAGACACTGTAATTCCATCATAGATTAAAAAAGCCTCTGGATGGGCTACAATTGTTAGAAGACCTCGATGAAACAGCGCATTTCCAAACAAAAAAAGTAAGTAATTACTTAGTAATTGTAATTAGTTTCGTTTCCCAGAACTAAAACCGGGACACTTTGCACTTGACCGTAGTGCTCGTGAACGCACACACTTTTTAACGTGAACACGTGCCAGCCCATGCAGGTTAGATACAGACATATTAGACGCCATTTTTTCAACAGCTCACGTAGGCCAACTGCTCACAACATAACGGGGGATCTCAGTTCATATTCACTACTTTTCTTGGTATGTAGCTTACATATCTAAGAAATAATATTAAAAGACATTGAGTGAGTTTTGTGTGGGACCAACTTTTTTTTTCAGAATTAAAGCATTGTTTTGGAAAAAGTGCACCCGCTGAACTTGGGAAAAACTTTGTGAAAAGTTATTTTTCATTGCAAGGCACTTAACGAATTATTCTGAACTGCCGCTAAACGGCTTGAACTAAAGTGATGGTAACAACATTTTAATTTCATTAATTCATGAATTGTAAATTATCAGGAATTGACATGAGTTCATAGCCTTTCATTCATGACGTCATGCATGAACAACACATCAACTACAGCCTTAGCTAAGGTGCATACATAATGCAGTAGTTTTGTTCATGTATGAGGTCCCGAATGATTGACTATGAACACGTCAGTTCCTGATGATTCATGGGATATTAAGGAATGCAGTAATGCACAAGTCATTGAGTACATAATGCATAGTGAAACAGACGTCAATGAATTCATGCATGAATTCATGATAATTCAAGTACCTTTGTGGCATGTATGCTGCGTTCTGTGAGCATGTCAATTGCGTGGTGTGTCCGTTTTTATTTTGGCTTCCATTGGTCAGAGCTTGCCCAGTGACACGCACAAACACTTTTAATTTAACACTGGCTGCACAGATGATGCAGACCGCTACAAGGTGACTGACGCACACTTTGTTAAAATCACACACTGGACGCTTTTCTACATGGGTTTAGTTAACAATCAACGCATTCTCACTCCGAACGTGTGAAATACAGACGTCTGGACAGTGGCTGTCAGCGTCTGATTCGACGAAAAAGACGCCCTTCGGCGTGTGTGTAGAACGTAATGAGGAGAGCAGCATCTAGACGGGGTTTAGCGAGTGGTATGTAAGGGGGAAATTCCTCGAAGATGATTTGAAAGTCACAATTGGAGACAAAGAAATTTGTAGAGACATATTTTGCAGTGAAGCTTTATACTTAACAGATGTTGTTCTTCCATGACCTTAGACATGACAGATGATTGAGCTCGGGAGATGTTTGTGATAGGTGTTCATGTTGGTCTCACCTGCTGCACCTTACTTGATTTGGAAATCAAGAGCGAAGCTGGAGGATTTTCCCGATAAGCAGATTTGAGAGGAGGCTCTGTTCACCCAATCAGCTGTGTCCCAGTACCGTGGCCTGACCACATCACTGCCATGTCAGAACCAAATCCTGCACTTGTCTTACCTGCTCAATCAGTTCCCTCACATAAAATGAGTCAAAACTGAATGCCTTTTGTTTTCTAACACTGCATCTCCTCAGCCATTGAGCCAGCAGTTCACTTCTTTATTCTGCCATTGAGGTTTTGTGTAGTACAGCACAACAGGGACAGCAGTTCAGGTTTTTTATAACGTCAGTTATAAAAGATTGAGAGTGAAAAACGGTGTGTGTCTTCCAGAGCGTGAGGTGATAAAATCTGAAAAACCTTTTCTGAGAAGCAGCAACAACGGTCCATCTATCACGCGACGACCAGTCATCTCAAGCTATCCCTCTTCCTGGAAATTCATTTCTGTGTTTGATGATTATAACTCAGAACCAGAGTGCTGTCCTCAGCGAGTCTCTATCTCTGCGGCTGACCTTGGTGCGGATACAGGCTCCGAATCAATATTCACCTGCTCTCACTCAGGACTTTAGTGGGAGGTTTCTTTTGCCTTGAAGGCAAGTTGATTGTAATAAATATGTTCATCAGCACATTGCAATTGTTGTAGATTTGCCCTTCTTTGAGATATGACCTCATTGGGATTTGATGATTGTGACAGAGGCCCATTTAATGGTTACTTTCCCTTGTTAAAGTGTGACAGTATCGCAAGGTAAAAAGAGCCCCAGACAATAACCCCTCATTCAGTCCTCACACCAACGACCCACATTCTGATATTGTACCAAAGAAGGCAAGCTGTGTTTTTGTCCTGGGTGACCTACAAAACTAGGCAAGCTTGATAAATTCTTCAGAAATGAAAAGAAAGCATGTGCATCCGATCAAAACTGTTTAACATACAGTCTTGGGACTTGAGTTGTAGTGGTAGTCATTGAATATTTACACACCAAAGGGGGCACGGCGCTTCATTATTCAGTTTGTTTGTTGTTGAGTTATCGGAGAGCAGCTGTATTGTCTCTTCACACTCACTGTTACCATTATCTTGATGGTTAGCAAATCTTTCTTTTACTGTCGTTAAAGCACTGACTGCACATGTTGGTGGGCTTTTAATCACTACCACACATTGTGTGTTTCTGATAAAACTTGCCTTTCTGTGGTGCCAAACAAATAGTATTTTCTCATCAGAACAGATAGCTGCTGCCTGCTGAGGAACAGTTTTCTGCCATATGGCAATCTCTGCAAAGGTCAACTAAAAAAACGCCCACGTTATTCAGCATAGGTTTAAAAGAAACTTACGATGCCTGCAACCATCCCCGGAAAGAAAGTCTGCTCATCAATCTCTCAACTGAAAGTAATAGTTGTGTCTAAAAGGAGAAAAGGATAACACTGGTAAAGTAATCAGCCACAGAGGACTTATTTATTTCCATTCAAACCCTACTGTTCAAATGCAAACCAGATCAATGCTAAGTGGTAGAGCCCTGCATTAAGACTGGGGGTATTAAGTACCTTCTGGGGATTTGTGCTGACTGGACTACAATGGTTTTACTCTCCTCTTGATGTCTTTGGTTCTTCTTTTGATGTGACAGGGTTCACGGTTATAGACTTGCATAATGCATAAACAGGGACATGCTGGAAAAAACTTGTTTCTGTGAGGAAGAAGGGATGTTTTTGACGTTATATTGATGGGAAAACCAGGGATGGAACCATTCACTTCTGTGTAAATGCTGTTGAGTATCAACTTTTGTTATAAGGGTCGTGAGTACCACTGACATGCATGTTGCACGTGTGTACATAGACGTGTTATTAATGAACGTGGTTCATTAATAGGATACATGGATAGGGGTGGGTCACATTTAGGGCAAGGTCACGGTTTTAGGTTTGCCCTTTGATTGGAGCAACCCGTAACTTTAAACAAATTACTATAAATGTATTAAACATTCCTGGCGAGGAAATAATCACTTTTGAAATGGACGCCAACTGGATCTATAAAGCCTTTCCAGATCTCCACTGTGTGAGGTTTAACACTTCATGTGTTTCCCTCATTCACAACAGGGTCCTTTAGATCCGTTGCACCAAATGCATGTGTGCCAGCAGGTCTCCCCTGGGAGACATTTGCCTCGCATTCGATCACAAGGCAGACAACAAGCTTTGTTGCTGTTTTGAGAAGCTAACTATACAGCAAAACCAAGTAAGGGAATAAGAAAGCAGCAGCAGTCAGATTGTATCAAGTCTGTGTCTGCAGTGCCAGCAACCATCTGAATTAGCATAGTGCCAGGGCCACAGGGTGCTCATGAAGGAAGTCCAAAGGGATCAGCCCTGTGGTTCTCAGGGTCACACTCAGATTCTCTTATTGTGATTGTTCTGCTTCATATTAAAGAGTGGTAGACTGCAGCTAAGAGGGTAAAGGTTAAAATTAGATTTTGTCCCTGAGCTTTTGGAAGTTTCTACTCATCTATTTCATCTATTTCTGAATAAAGCTAAAGAGTTTTGCCAGAGCCAGAAATTCTTAAACAAAGTGCGCTTTGGTCTGTCAGGATTGCCTCGCTCAGAGGTCCATGTGGAGAGCAGCCAGCCTTCAAAGTGAGAAAGCCAACCATCGGCCCAGAACTAAAACCTTAGCAGCGACTCAAAGCAATTTTCTGGCTATTTTGTTGATTTAATCCCTAGTTTGTGATGCTTGGGCACAGCGGCGTGACTGTATTGGTGTGTGTGTGGATGTGCATGTGTGACATAGTGTGTTAGGGGGAGACAGAGGGTGGCAGGGGGGAGGGAGGGGGACACCCCTGAGGGCCCAGATCCTTAGCGCTCCCGTCAGCAAGCCACATTAGCACTTTTACAGTCTGCCCATCATGGAGGCACTCATCCCTGTCTGTCTAATCATTGGGATGGGGAGGGTGCAGGGGTGTGGGGGGGCTGAAGCCGTGGGATCCCTCCATGCTGGGCTGTCAGCTTGCCTAATCACACGTCAGAGACCAAGCACCTCTTCCTGGAATATTACCTGCTGACTGTGCCACGCTCAAAGACACCCTGTACTTTGATTGCATCCACAAAATAAAACCCCTTCATACATATTCCACCACAGGCTCTATGCTTATTCAGACAGTTTCATGTTGGCAGCTAACAGCTGCTATTAACCTTTGGAGCAGCCAAGACACACATTGGAATTTATTAGAGGTAGGAAATGATTGGCGTCAGCATCTCTCTGATTAGGTGGGCTAGGAAGAGTTTTATATAAACTCAGAGAGCCAGACACTGCCATGCATGAAATCTGTTTTCATAATTTGTTCTAACTTTTGGTACCAATGCAAACAGGCCAAGTATTTTATTAGTCTCTCATCTGTGGCTCGGTGGTAGTGGTTGCCTGCCAATCTGAAGGTTGTGGGTTTGATCCCTGGCCCTGCACTTCCATGTTGAAGTGTCCTTGGGCAAGACACTGAACCCCGAGTTGCCCCCGATGCTGCCCCATCAGAGTGTGAATGTGTGTGAGTGTGTATCTGATGAGCAGGTGGCACCTTGTACAGCAGCCTTGGCCACAGTGTGTGAATGTGTGTGAATGGTTCCTGTACTATGTAACAGAGCTTTGAGTAGTCGTTAAGACTAGAAAACATGTATAAGAACAGTCCATTTACAGTGATTATTAGAGAAACAAAATGCTTTTAGTCAGTCCTTGTTTTCATACATAACAGTAAAGGTTAGGTGTGACAGACGTTGTATGCGACAAGGACATACTTTTAACCAACCTGTATGTTTAATTTTTTGCTAAGATCAAACTGCAAGAAAAAAACAGGTCATGTTTTAGGGTCGGCTTCAATGCCACAACCGTTCTCCAGCAGACCTTTTAAAAGAACTGTGTCTCTGAAGCATTTGGTGAAAGCAAACAGAATCACGTTACAGAAATAAATAAAAACCCAGTGGCCGTCAGAGAGTACGGGAATGCTGACCTGACAGTTTGTGCAGACCTCTGAGCTTTACAACAAGTCCACAGATGGTGGATTCGACCATACATCGGTAGTAATCTGTCAGCTTGGCTAGTGGTCTGGACTACAGCAGGCTCCCCACCATGCAGGTGTTCCTGGCGACCTTTCTCAGCATGGTCAGAAAAAGAAAGCTTCAAATCACCAAGGTCACATACCACCCATGCAGTAGCTCCTTGGAGGAATTGTAAGAAGAATGCGCCGATGTCATCGGCTAAGTGTGTTTCTCCTCCTCTGAGACAAGGGGGGGGGGGGGGGCCAAAGTGGGTCAGATGCAGCACCAGGATATGACTTTTGTTAGGGGCAAAAGAAGAAGGTTAATTGCTTTTCAGTGGGATACTATAATATTTCAGTCCGGCTATAGCCCCCTGTGTGTGTGTGTGTGTGTGTGTGTGTGTGCGTGTGTGTGTACCATTCTATCTTGAACTGCAAGGGCAAACCACAAAGGTACAAACAGAAATCTGTGAGGATTGCTCTGTGTTGTAAGTGTTGAATGAAAAAGAACTATGTGACAGGTGTCTGGAATAGGTGATCTTGTTCATTTTTTCCTTCTTTTTGTCCTTCTTTGATGCAGGACAAGAACACTTGCTACCTGAACAGACTCTAGTCTGCTACTTTCTGAGAAGTAGTTCCACGGTGTCATCATGGGAATGAAAGGCTTTCTGTTATGCGGCCTGACCGTGGCCATGATCTTCCAACTCTCCACTGCCGGCCTGGTCAAGAAGGTCATCCGCCACCGTAGAGAGGCTTTGATGCCCAAGAAAACCCAGGAGAACATCACGGTGCCCCACCCCGACCAACCGGTGGTGTTCAACCACGTCTACAACATCAATGTACCCTCCACGTCTCTCTGCTCTGTGGACCTGGACTCGCCCGGTGACTCTGAGCTCAAACACAAGAGTGCCCCGATGGACATGCAGAACAGCGAGCATATGGAGCACACAGTGGACGGTGACAATCAGATCGTTTTCACCCACCGCATCAATATCCCCAAGCAGGCATGCGGCTGTGACAACCAAGCGCCCGATATCAAGGACATCCTGAACCGACTGGAGATGCTGGAGTCCGAGCTGTCTAGTCTGAGAGAGCAGTGCAGCAGTGGGGCAGGCTGCTGTGGAGCTCAGGTTACCGGTAGGTCTACTATACCTTATACTGTAATTCATCTATGTGCAATCTTTTTCTAAAGTGCTTCCTGCAATTTGTGTTTGAGAGCCGAAAGGTCATGAATACAGATTTCATATAAGGTAAGAAATGCTGCACACAATTTCAAAAGTTGGTCCCGCCAATCCTATAAAAAAAAATAAAAAAATAGGTGGTATATCAATATAAATAGACAACATATATAGAATGTGGCTATAGCCTCATATCCATTAAACACTATTAATTAGAAATAGGACAAGTTGCCTTATAGCTTAGTGGTTGGGGTTAGAGGATGTATTGCACATGTTTTACAGAACGATTTGAATCACATAGCTGTGGGGTTGGCAGTACCTCAGTCCGTAGGGAGTTGGTTTGGAGGGTCGCTGGTTCAAGTCCCTGCACAGACCAATGGGTAGTGGGTGGATTGGTAGCTGGAGAGATGCCACTTCACCTCCTGGGCACTGCCATGCCCCCCCCCACACAAACACAAACACACACACACACTCTGACGTCTCTCCATTTGTGCATCAATGTGTAAGCATGTGTGTGTGTGTGTGTGTGTGTGTATGTGTGTGTGTGTGTGTATTTCAGGCCTGTGTGTAGTGCTTCTAACAAAACAGAGTGTACATTGTAATTTCCCCACTGGGGATCAATAAACATACATGAATATTATTATTTACAATACTTCTTTTTTCTGTTTTGTCTCTCAGCAGGTGATGTGTCCACAAAGCCTTACTGTAATGGCCGTGGGAACTGGAGCACTGACACCTGCAGCTGCATATGTGAGCCTGGATGGAAGGGCCCCAACTGCACCGAACCTGAGTGCCCCAATGACTGCCAGGACCAGGGCCGCTGTGTGGATGGCAAATGTGAGTGCTTTGAAGGCTTTGGTGGGGACGACTGCGGTATTGAGCTCTGCCTGCTGGACTGCGGTGACTATGGCCACTGTGTAGATGGGTCCTGCCTCTGTGAGGAGGGCTTCATTGGTCAGGACTGCACCCAGACCAACTGCCTCAACAACTGCCTGGGCCGTGGACGCTGCGAAGACAATGAGTGTGTTTGCGACGAGCCGTGGACGGGCTACGACTGCTCCGAACTCATCTGTCCAAACGACTGCTATGACCGTGGACGCTGCGTCAATGGTACCTGCTACTGTGAACAGGGCTACACTGGAGAAGACTGCGGGGAGCTCACTTGTGCCGGCAACTGTAACAACCGTGGCATGTGTGTGAATGGCCAGTGTGTGTGCCAGACCGGCTACAGCGGAGAGGATTGCTCGAAGCTCACCTGTCCCCAGAACTGCAATGAGAAAGGCCATTGCTTTAATGGAAAGTGCATCTGTGATCCAGGATTTGAGGGTGAAGATTGCTCTATCCTCTCCTGCCCTGAGAACTGCAGCAACAGGGGCCAGTGCATTAACGGAGAATGTGTATGTGACATAGGATACCAGGGCGAAGATTGTAGCGAGCTCTCCTGCCTTAACAATTGCCAAGACCTTGGCCTCTGCGTTAACGGACAGTGCGTATGTAACAAAGGCTATGCTGGGGAGGACTGCAGCATCAAGACTTGTCCAAAAGACTGCATGGGACAAGGAGAATGCGTGGATGGCAAGTGCGTGTGCTTTGTCGGATTCACTGGGAAAGACTGCGGCCAGCTGACCTGCCCCAATGACTGCTTGGACCGTGGTCACTGTGTGAACGGGCAATGTGTTTGTCACAAAGGTTTTGCCGGTGAGGACTGCAGTGAGAAGACGTGTCCCAAGAACTGTCTTGATAGAGGTTACTGCGTCGATGGCAACTGTGTGTGTTATGAAGGTTTCACCGGGCCTGACTGCTCAATGCTGACCTGCCCAGAAGACTGCCAAAACCAGGGGAACTGTGAGAACGGAGTGTGTGTTTGCAACGAGGGCTTCATTGGGGAGGACTGCTCTGGGGGTAAGATAGACCATGAATTCATGCTCTGCAGCTTTCCACAGGTTCACTGTGCTATTTAGACCACACAGTCCACAGTCTAGTTCATTATACTAGCAATGGGTGCCGCAAAAGTCAGATCTATTTTTTATTCTGAAAATTAATCCTTGGCAAATTGGGTTTACAGCATTACAACTAGCTTAAAATAGCACATGCTTGACATATTCTCACCCTTTAAAGTTGACATAACTGATGTGTTGGCAAAATATTACCTGTTTACACATCAAGCAATTATGGAGCAACATTGTCAGGAGACTAATTGGAGTCTAGCACCTGGTGACCTTAATGTACCAGTCCAACATTCTTTCTCAGTTTAAGCTCTTCTTTGGTCTCCACCAACTCCTGAGGGAAATGTATCAGATTCTGTAGAATATAATAGAACAAACTTTATTGTTCAGCCAAAGCAGAAACATATTCCTTTATTTTACCAAGGAAAATATCAACACAACACACAAAAATGTCACATTAATAGATCAAAGATCTTTTAATTGTAAAACTAACATGGCATTCATACCCATGGTGTACCACCTACTCTTTTATGCTTCACTGTAGTTCAATTGCATTTGGGATAAAAGAACCCTTGTAGATCTCTTTCTTGGGCCAGGTTGATTCATCGCTTTGAGGGGTGGAGGGCATGTGGTCAGCTGCAAAACGCTACACTATGTTCTCCAGCTGCTCTCCAACTGTGTCTGTCTGGTGTTTGCTGCTGGCAGGTAGTGTACAGTCTTTTTTTGTTGCTGCAGCTACAACAGCTAAAACATTGTAAAAAAGTAACAATTAGCTAAAAGAGGCACAAAAAAACCTTCTGTAGAGCTGAGGGCCCCTGCAGGATTCTCTGTGGGTCTGTGACTCTGACTGACTGCTTTCGTATTACACAGAACTGTTCATGTCAAAAATGTTGATTAGTGCAGCACATAACTCCACAACATTCAAACTGCTTGAAATTAGACACAGACGTTGACAGACAGATGTGTTCCAAACATTTAACAACCCTACAGATCAGTGATTTCCAGTCTCTCTCCAAAGTCTCACCTCCCAAGGACCTGACAGTGGTGGAGGTCACCCCAGAGACGGTGGACGTGTCCTGGGCGAATGAGATGCGCGTGAATGAATACCTGATCACCTATGTGCCAACGGCCCCTGGAGGTCTGGAGCTGGACATGCGGGTGCCTGGGGACCAGAAGATGACCACTATTCGGGAGCTTGAGCCTGGTGTGGAGTACCTGATCAGCGTTTTTGCTGTGCTCAACAACAAGAGGAGTCTTCCTGTCAGTGCTAGGGTGGCTACACGTATGTCAATCTCTTCTGTGGCACAAAATGCAGTGTATAAATCCAGATGAAATGTAGTGAGATTTTTGTTCTATGCCTACCAGATCTGCCCGAGCCTGAGGGACTAAAGTTTAAGTCTGTGCGGGAGACGTCAGTGGAGGTGCAGTGGGACCCATTGGACATTTCTTTCGATGGCTGGAACCTCATATTCAGAAATACAGTGAGTCTGTTACACAATACTGTAAGTTAAAGGAGCTTCTGTATTCTAGGAGGTGGTTGAACTCTAGAGCCTACTGTAACACAGCCTCTATCATTATGCACATTTTCTTCTGGTAGAAACCATATACGAACCACTGCAGACCCATGACTTTAAATTCAGTAATGGACTTAAACTCATACATGTGGAATATGGAGCCAAGCCAGTTTGCAAAAATTCAAATCTGTTAACATTTCCTGACGGCTTTGATGACAAAAATTTGTGTAACGCCTTATTTTCTTTTTTGAGTGCTCTTTAGGGTTGCGTACTGAAACGCGGTACTGATGTTTTTGGCAAAGTATTACCTGTTTACACATCCACCAAATATGGAGCAACACTATCATGAGACTGATTGAAGTTTAGCGCATGGTGACCTCAATGTACCATTCCAATATTCTTTCTCGGTTTAAGCTCTTTTTTGGTCTCCACCAACTCATAAAGGGAAATGTATTAGCCTCTGTAGAATAAAATATAACAAATGTCATAGTTCAGCAGAAGCAAGGAAAATTATTAGGGCTGGGTGCTTAAAAGCGGTGCTAATAGGGTGCAGGCGTCAACAGTACTAATGACACAGAATACAAAAGAAAATTCGGGGCCTTGTTTGGTAGTCTAGTGGTGCATTCAAAGTTATTGTAAAATACCCTTTTCCCATCTGGTGGTTCTTTTTGTCGTTCAACAGCAATTTACTGGTGAAATAAGTGATTGTTATAAGTTATAGTTATTATAGCATTATTAAATCTTTAATTTTGACCATATGGCCTCAGCAATAAAGAAGCCATTTTTTAATGCCGCTAATTGTTGCTGAGTACCCTTCTTTTTTCTTCTTCTTTTTTTAACTTAAAAAAAAAAGATTGGTTAAGGCACCGATTACACACGTCACCATTTTAAAAGTATTGCTATAGCACCGGTTTCTGAAAACACCAAACCCACCCAACCCTAGTGATCATAGAAACTTCCCCAAGCAGAACTACTGGGATCAACTCAAAGCCACAGTCTATTAAACTATGTCCCCTGTCAACACTCAAGTCCAAACGCCACCCAGAGCGCCATTATGTATGATTTGGGTTTTTTCCTCCCATTCCACACATTATGCCAGGACTAGTCTTTGTGGTGCTTGAGTGGTTGACGACATTTTTTTTTTCTTGGTGCTGGCAGAAAGAGGAAGATGGTGAGATTCTCAACTCCCTCGGCCGTCCAGAGACCACCTTTGAGCAGTCGGGCCTGGGCCCTGGCCAGGAGTACGAGGTCAAGCTGGAGGTGGTGAAGAACAACAAGCGTGGACCGCCTGCTTCCCAGAGCGTAATCACAAGTGAGGGTCCACATTCACACTGGCTTATCACTCTTTTGTTTTAGACTTACTGAAATGGTTTCATTCCAGCAGGAGAAATTGGTTATCAGGCCTCCATTCATGAAAAAAAGATTGGCATCCCATAAGTAAAACATTATATTTGTTTGGCTGTTGTGATGTTATGATCTTCTATTCTTTACTCCCATATTAATGTTTATCCATCCACCTTCTCTATTTTGTGCAGTAGACAAGTGGTAAACACAGGAAATTCAAGAAGTTAAAATATCCCAAACATGATTTGTGCTTGGCTTTAATCAAAAACTGTATGTATAAAAAAAAAAAAAAAAAAGATGGCAAAGGCCAAAATGCAAACTCGGGGCTTCAAAATGACCACTAACCAACGGTTGACGTCACTGCTGCAACGTTATAGTCTGTATGTTTGGAATGCAAACCTGACCATATGTAATAATGTGAAAAAAGTCTTTAAACCCTAAATGAATGAACCCAATATGAGACTTATGCACATGGTTGTAGCGTAACTAGATTCAAACACGTTTAGATTAGATTAGATTTAACTTTATTGTCATTACACAGGTACAGGTACAAGGCAACGAAATGCAGTGTTATGACTAATGGTAGATGTCAAACACGTAAGTAATTGTATGGTACTGTAATGAAACCACATGCGCCAACATCCTGAAAGTGTGTTCCCAACATTCTAACCACTTTAGAGACATGTCACCAGCTATCACATTGAAAAACAACTCATATTTATTAAGTTAAAACCACTTCCTGTCCCTTGGGGCAACATATGCAGTAGAGAGTTGAAATAATATCTGAATTAATACCAGTGTTGATGCATTTGCGCTTCGTGACACCTATAACACAGAAACAGTGATAGAGTGGATCGAGTAAAAGTAAAAATTAAATACAAATACTAAAAAAATTGAAGAGACAGGCTACTTCAAATTTTAATCTTATTTTATTTTATTTTTATTTTATAAAATATTTAATTTGATTTTAATCTTCATTTCTTTGTATTAATCCTAACCATTGTATATAAAACACATGTGCAGGAGAAAACATCTAAACTCTGACCCAGTGCTGCAGACTGCTTGATTTTCCAGAAATAGAAGTTATTGTTGAATAAATTCTCACTGAGAGCTGTCAAAGTAAAATGCAAAAACGGGTTGTCACCTTCATACCTTGCATAATTTCATTGTGTTCTGTATCTAGGTAATCCATCTCGCAGCCTCCAACAGAGCATTAAAAACAGCCCGACGTGTGATCAGCTCATTAGATTTCATTTTATTGTTGCAATTCAGGGAGGTAGTAAAAATTGAAATGGATTTCCAGTTTAATAGCAATTTGTTAAAACAAGGACATTTGTGTTTTCTTTAAAAGCAAGTCTTAGAGGTTGTCACCCCTGTTTCAACAAAGCAGATTCAACAGGCACAGCCATGTTCACCACATTGAGCGCTGAGTTTAATAAATGACAGCTCCATCTAGCAGTGTGTCAGGCCACTTCTTTGCTTATTTATGGTGTGAAAATGGTCTGCGCAGTGCCAGGATAAACAGAAGTATGCATGGAAAGGCCATTAGAGGCCTATCATAAGCTTTGCATACACACTCAGCAGAAAGCTGAGCTGGTAAATTACAGCGAGAGCACATTTAGGTGATTTTTCTACACTGTGATCGACAGTGGAACCAGAGAAAAAGGAAGTTTATTGACAATGCTCGCTCTGTTGTTCAAATCCCTTATTCTTATAAGTAGCACACAATGGATGATTGATTGATTGATTTGATGCATTTCAGACATCAAAATGAAATAAAACCAAAACACAAAACTGTATAGATTAGATTACAACCAAGCACAAAAAAATTAAAAGCATTATCCATAACACATAATGCAGTATCCAGCATAGACATGAAAAGGAGTAGGAAGAAGTATAAACTAATTTAATCCAATCCATTTTTATTTCTTTTTCTTCTGTGAATTTTATTCTTAGTATTTGTTGTTTGTTGTGTATATTATTTATAAATTGGCAGCTTGTCATTTTTGTTAGATAGGTTCCATTTACAAGCCCTCAGGGGTTTTCATCCCACATATTGTGTTATCGTGTATTTCTTTAGTTTTTATACGCTTAAATAAAGAACTATAAATGAACAAAAGACACATTGATTAGCTTCCGAGGGGCTGGTTGTGGGGTTTATTCCAGGCCAGCTGTTTCCCTGTTTCCTGTCTTTGTGCTAAGCTAAGCTAACAGCCTCCTGGTTTCAGCTTCACATCAAACAGACAAATATGAGATTGCTTTAATTTAACTCTCAGCAACATAGGGGAAAAGTGTATTTCCCAAAATGTCAAACCGTTGGCGGCATGTCTCCATGGAGGTGTCTCTTGTCTGTTTTACTTTTTAACACCTATTGTCCAAAGTTATCTGATAACAAGATGAAGTGAGATGGAACAAGAAATGTGTAAAAACCCATATAATTTTGTATTAGAAAGAAAACAGGTGTAAGAACGTGATCATCTTTTATAACGTGGAAAGGAAATTATTAAATATGAGAGATTCTGAAAAAAATGCTAATTTTTTGTCGTGGTGGCAGCACGAAGTGTAAAGTGTATGCCATTGTGTGTTTGTGAAAAGGGATTTGAAATTTTTTTCCGCATTGACATTAATGGATTTTGGACAAACATCGCAATGCAAGAAAAAGTCAAAGGGGATGAGTGTTTCTGACACTGTTAATGCATGCACGTGCACACACACACGTGTGTGCGCACACATGTGTGCGTGTGTGTGTGCACACATGTGTGTGTGTGCACGTGTCAGCACTACTTGGATTATGAGGTTCAGAGTTCTCCGTGTCACTCAGGCTCTCTTAATGTCTCCTATTACACCAGCTTGCGGGTGTGTACTGTGGGATTTGCATGCTGAGGGGCTAATTGTGTGAAGCGAGTCACTCCGGTCTCCCCTCCCCCTCCCCCTCCCCCTCCACCTGACCCTCCCACCCAACCCACCATGTGTGGGAGGCACCAGTCAGTCCAGCAGTCAGTCTCAGAGTGATGGCGGCCTCCCAGGAGAATGGTATCATGACACCCGAAATACACACACGCCGCGTCCACAGAAGACAAATCTGTGTTAAGCTCAAATGCAGATTCTCCACTTTATCAGCCCTGCGCAGAAGGTTGACTTTCCTAAAGTTGCTTACATGAGACAAATCAATTTCAGCGCCGCTGAAAAGGTGCCCTTCATGGTGCAGGGATTGGATCGGTAAATAGGCTGAATAACCTCATAAATGCAAGAGGGCCGTCTCATTTCAGCACCAGCATTGCTGAAATGACTGTATCCATGCACATATGAGTCCTCCCCACACCAACCATCCATGTGTTTCCTGAAGTGGCTTCATGGTGTATGGCCAGGCTTCAACTAATCAATGGCTACAGCAAGGCCACGGCACCACAATAAAACATGATGAACAATGTATTTTGCTCAAACACACATTCTATCTGGATGAAATTAAACTGAGACACAAGCAGACACACGTCTTTGCATCTATTTCCAGGGATCAGAGTTAATTAACGTCTTGTCTTTGTATTGACTTTACACGCTTCTGCTAAATCTCACCGCACGTTGTGTTTGCAGACTGCTTATTACTTTAAAGACATATTATTTGGGACATTACACAAGGAGAGCATTCAGAGACTCGGGGACCCTGCAGCCACATACTGCCATTAAGTCGGCTTCTCTTAAGTCGGTGTAACTTCAATGTAGCTTCAACATTGTACAACATAGTGTATGACTCATATGAATGGTATGAGATCTGTAGCAAAATGTTTTTTTTATCTGCTCGTCATTGCTGACGTGCACTGTCTAAACCCAGTCTTATACCATCCTGTGTGTATTTAAGCTTAAGGGACTTAATGGTGATCAAGATACTTGGTATACATTTATTCCCTTTCTTTTTAACTTTTAATGTAATACTACAAAGAGGTTCATGTCAATGTGGGCTGAGTGTTAATTTGTATTTATTATGTACATACATTATCTATGCCAAAGATTCAATTTTAACAATATTTCATCATCTGTGTACCCCCCCCAGTGATTGATGCCCCCGGCCAGGTGGATGTGCGTGACGTGACAGACACCACAGCCCTGGTGACCTGGTTCCAACCCGTGGCGGAGGTGGACGGGGTCAGCGTCTCCTACGGGCCCATTTCCAACCCCGCTGAACGCAAGGTGGTGGAGCTGTCCTCCACTGACACACAGTACCACCTGGGGGGCCTTACCCCCGACACCCAGTACGAGGTGTCGCTGTTGGCTCGGAGGGGAGAACGGACCAGCGTTCCCATCTATGAGTCTTTCCTCACAGGTGAGACTGAAATAACGCTGATGTAAGATGGATTCCTGAACCTGCTACCTTCAGCTGTTAACTGGGGGGGGGGTTGGACCACACACACTAATGGCTAAATGTTTACGAGGGAGGATATCCTGCTGGGGTGTATGCCTTCAGGGCAAAATGTCCTCCCAAGTATAGCATGATGAGGACAACCCTCCAATGTGTTGGCTTCTAAAGAGAACTGTTAAAGGTGGGGGCAACAATAGGAAATACTGTTGTCGTTTTTTGGGGGGGGGTTACATAATTCTAAAGTCCCTTTCTGTGTTTCTTCTGTGTTGAAGATCTGGACGCCCCCAGAGACCTGCAGACAGTGGAGCTGACGGATGAGAGCATCACCCTGGAGTGGAAGAACAGCCAGGCTCCGGTGGACAACTACCGCATCAAGTACGGACCTCTGTCAGGGGGGGAGCACGGAGAGCTGCTCTTCCCCCCGGGACCCAAGGACACCACCCGGGCCAAGATCACCGGTACTGGAGCCCAGACGGGCAGACACACACAAACCCACGCACAAAAACAAGTTTAGCACTGAGATTATAGTTAGTGATGGTGTTGTACTGCACTCTGTTATGTTGGGAGGTGTTTCTAGTATTCTGTCCCCTCGTGTATGAAAACAGGGTAGTAGTAGAATAGATTGTACAACAGCTCCTTCAACAGCTCGGTTAACATGTCATTGAAGAGAGCTCTATGGTGTTGCACATCAGATTGTACAGGTGTGCCTAATAAAGTGGCTTACGAGTGTATACTGAATAGAGACAGAGTATGATTAAGTACCCGCCCCATCAGAGGGGAAACAACTCTCCGCTCTCCCTTGACATCCATGTAACGAACCCAGAAGATAAGATTTATAAGCTCAAATATGTCCAACGTTACATGTATTAGCCTGACTTACAGACATATAGTTTGCCTACAACTCTGGATATTTGACTTATCATATAGACATATCATTAGCTTTAGTATCAGGATCCCACAGTCTTTCCATTCTTCTACTTTAGTCTTCAAATAGGCTCGGTTTTTCAGTTGAAGTGTCTTTGGGCAGAACAGTGAACTCAGAGGCCCTCTGAACAACTGCTGGGTTGCCAGGTCGTGACTAATGTCTATAATTCAGACTAAAGAACTGAACCTCTATTCAGACAACATTTGTTATGATCTCATCCCATTTCGTTAGCATGAGCCACACAGAAGGAGTGGCAGTGGGCAGACATGTTTCACAGTTCAGGGGTTGGAGGAGTATGATTGGTTTATGATATTTCTGATAGCAGCTGCAGTAAAAAGTCCTGCCCTGTGGCAGCATATTCATGCTTCTCATACCCCTTTGCCTTTAAATGACCCGGCCGACAAGCCTCGGTGGGAAAGAAATGCTACAGTGTGAAACCTTTATTCTCCTGAACAAGTGTTTATTGATCAATGTTATTTTTAGCCTGCTCATTTCAAAATGGGTCTGCGTTGTTTTGTGTGGTGACATGTTTGCCCGTATACAAAAGGCTCACTTTATTAGAAAAGGACCCGGGGGGAGGTTGGCATTCAGATTGTAAATGGACTAACACTGCCGCTTGTTTCACTTGCTCAAACAAGAGAAGTGGGCGCGTTTTCATCTGTCTGCACCGCTGACAGTAGAAAGCCATGCTTTGAGGCGGATGTGTTTGTTTCTGCACTGTGTGCTGCAGCATGGCAGGCTTAGACACCATGAGAAACAAAAAAGCTTCCAAAAAGGGGCTAATAGTGTCTTTGTCTGGCCCAATTCTTTGTCCTTGGGAGGCCCATCCCGTGGAAATAAAGCACTCTGTCCATTCAGCTGACGTCCCACTCCGGTCCACACACACCTCAGCCTCTCACTTCTTTCACACAGTTATTATCTGTAATTGCCTTCACGCTCGTGATTTTATTGGTAATGAGTTTCCTGGCCATTAGGTGTAATTTCATGCTGCAAGACTGTGTGTGCGATGACCTCTGTGGGAGTTAATAAAAGGAATAAGAGGCGATCAGGCCGAGATGGGGCTTAATTGTAGGGACCAAAGGGGCTCCAGAGCCCGCTGTATCATAGCAAGTAGTGTTTCTGCTCCGCGACAAGGGCCCTATAGATCCATCAATGCAAATACAAGACCGATGTGAGCACAGGCTTACTGTGAAATGCAATTAGGCTGCAATCTATTGTTCAACCAAGAGCGTTTTGTACTTGCCATAGTCACTGGAGCCATTAGCCAAAACAGCTGGCCACTTGACTACAGATCCTCCCCAATCGTTCGTTTGGTGACACCTCAGTGGATCTGTACAAACAAAACATGACATTGCTTTTAATTTGTGGATCCCAGTGCTTTGACTTTGCCCTGTTGTGCAGGCCTGAGACCGAGCACCGAGTACGGGATGGGTGTTACCGCAGTGACAGATGAGCGGGAGAGTCTGCCGACAACCACCAACGCAGTCACTGGTAACATGCTTTCACTTCTGTTTCTGCATTTTTCACTTGTCAATAGTATATGCTAATGCTAATTATTATTTCCTTTTCCTTCAGTTTCTTGTGTGCTCATATTTGTTCAGACAGTCATTCTCTCCACTGTTTGTGTTGATTGTGTACTGTAGCTGGGCACACATTAGCTGTCTGTGTTTCTGTTTATCATTTTATGAATTAATTCATGAATGCCATAAAAGTCACTTTTTGCTCAAGCTGAATAATTCTAAACTGGGGCGGATGCATCTTTATGTTAGTTTGCACCACCTTGGGCAAATTTGCATCTTTTTAACTTCAACAGTGCATATTGTGCCTAAAAATCCAGTCACACATCAAATTATTACATCAGTGTACTTCATAAGACTCATCTGAACAAAATGTCAAGTTTGGTCCTAGACCCATTGCTCTATAGTATCAAATAATAACCCGTCCTTGACAACCTGTCCTCTGCATCCATGACCAGCCCTGGATGCTCCCAAAAACCTGCGTGTTGTAGAAGTGACGGAGACGACCATGATGCTGGAGTGGACACGCCCGCTGGCCAAATTGGACTCCTTCAGACTAGTTTACGTGTCTGCTGATGGGCACCGAGCTGAGGAGGTCATCCCAGGCAGCTCAGAGTCCCACACTCTTAGGGGCCTTACACCTGGCATGCTTTACACCATCAGCATCATCGCCGAGAGGGGCCGCAGGACTAGTGCACCCAGCACCATCTCAGCACCAACAGGTCAGCACTGACTCAGCGCTAGTGGGTGATCTTACAGTGTCTGACATGTGTGGGAGGACACAGTGGGAGACGGGGGAGGTTTTTATGACCCAGATGTCCGCAGGTTGATCTTGGCAGTTATTACAACGTGAATACGCTGACATTTCAGATACTTTTCTCTACATCATTACACAGACACCATTTCTAACAGTAGCTACTTTTGGGCACAATTTTAAAGAGCTGATTAATCCAAACTTAAAAAACACATCAGATCATTTCAAAACGCTGTCCTGTAGCGTTAAACCAGTTACAGTTAGCCCAGAGGTCTGGAACCTCTTCCTTTATTTTCTATTTCCAGGCAGCATTCTCAATGGTTTATCACCATGTGATGTAATGTGAGCAACCAGTGACCAGGTCCGCCAATCACAGCACAGTAGTACCAGCCAATCACAGCACATTAGGGGGAAAGAACTCAGCACAAAGCGGGTGGACAAGTGTTACAGAGGACAGCTGCGGAGACAAACCCTGTCAGAGGTACAACACGTCTTTCTGGTCCAGAAAAGCAAAGTGCAGCTGATTGTTCTGCCCAGTTTGCTCAATCCTGACCTGTTAGCGCCTTCATCTTGGTTGTTTCCAAAAACTCAAGGCAGCTGCTGCACATATGTCTTTACTATATGGGACACATGACTATGTATATTATGGACAGGGTCATTCAGAGTGACAAACCCATCGAGATTGATCAGTTCCCCTCAGCTCTATTTTAATACCTGTCAGCTAAATTGTTTCAGTTCTACGACCCACACCTTTATTGTTGGATTTCAGTCAAGCCACAGCGGCCAGTTTCTTCAGCGATGGCCGATGATAAACCCAACGTTCTCTACCTGTTCAGCACCAAACAGCACACAGTCAGACAACAGCTAAAGAGCCTTCTGGTTGACCAGCACAGAGCTAGCAGAAGAATGTACATTGGACTTAATGTTTGTCAGCTGTTCAGAAACCGCATATTAATTCATGCTGTTTTCTGTCTTTTGGATCTGTTGGCTAATGTAACTTTATACAGCCATCAAAAATCCAACCTACGGGATGTTTGAGCTAGTATGGAATTCTGCCTCTGTCCGTCTTAAAAGCAGTGAAAGGAACTGGTCTTTCCTTCCTCCAAGACATGTTCAGAGCCTGCACTCAGACAACATCATTCCTGTACCCTGGAGCCGCTTATCTTAGCCAAGCCCTACCACTCTTTGCAATCCTGACAGCCATGTCAAAATATCTCAAAATCTGGGCAGATAAAAACTAAATGATCTGCATGGCCAAACTCCACAAGGAAGAAAGGGAGCTTTTTAGTATCCTTATGCTGAGCTGACCTCTGAAAACCAAGCAGAGGCTTTGACTGGAGAAGTAGCTCGGCTGAGGTATTCAGTATCCACCGACAGACAGAGGCTCCTCTGTTTCCATGAGCTTAGAGAATAACCATAGGTGCATTGCATTTTTGTCTTTCACTACTATAGCCAAACTGAGGCAATGAATTGAATTCATTGTTAGCGTCTCAATGTAAGTCCCCCCCACAGTTATAGCATGTGGGATCCTTTTTAACAAAAATCAAAATAAGAAAAGACAAATGAGGGGATCGCGGCATATTTCTCGTGGTGCGGTCAGGCTGCCTCCAAGCCAAACATTTCACAAGTAAATCTTCCAGTTATGCCACAAGTGCCCATTAAATGCACGCCAACAGGCAGAAATTGATGTCGCATGAGGGAAAACTTGCTAAGCTTCAGAATAATTCTCTTTTGTTGCATTTTTTGGATTGCTTGCTGCCAAGAAGAACAGAATACAGACCTGTGTGTGTGTGTGTGTGTGTGTGTGTGTGCGTGTGTGTGTGTGTGTGTGTGTGGACATATGTGCAGCCTGCACAATGTTCATTCATGTGATAATTATTGGCGTGAGCCCCGCTCCCCTCTGGTTTGTGCTATTTGACCACGATGAACTGCGGCTCTGTCAGATAAAAGGCCACATGCTGGGACTCCTGTTAAAACATTGTCTCCAAAATCAGCAGCCCTCTAATCCACAGCCCGGCCAATCTGCAGCCTTTATCATCTCCAGACACGAAGCACAAACACGGATCGCACTCGCTTTACAGGATGGAGGGAAGAAGAGGGGAGGGGTTTGGGTTGTGCCTGCCAATCACAGAAAGAAAGGCTGTTAAGTGACCTGCTGAGAATCAATACCAAGCCAAAATGGGCTTCTAAACTGTTAGATACAGAATAAAAAAAGAAAGCCGATTTAATTCTAATTCGGAAATAAAGACCCAAAAATCTGAATTATCGTAATTTACTGTAATCAGCTGACTGAAGAGTTGTGCTTGAGGAACAGCAGAGGTGGGCATGACAACGGCTTCAGTAAGGGTGCTCCGATTGGTTGGTCACAGATTGTTATCGGCCGATAAAGGCTTTAAATAGTTAATAATAATAGTTCCATAAAGGCCGATCAGATGACGCACTACTCATGAGAAAAATTGTTACTACTACTGAAAAAATGTCAATTACTGATATATTCTCTATGTGTGACTGTTGTGTCATGGCTTCTATTTTCAGTCTGTTACAGCAGAAGGACAAGGCTAAAATACTTTACACCTCATGCCTTTTTATCTTGACATCCCAAGATATGTGATTTATTTATTTTTTTGCTCTGCACTTTACGTTGCAGTACACTTTAACTGTGTGTAAATTAACAATGACAGTTTTTTTGTAATTTATTTCGCAATACGGCTTATTTCTTAAGCTCTAAGCTGTTTAAGATGTGTTTCTAACAGGAAGTAGAATGTTGAATGTTTCCCGTCAATAAAAGTAAACAGTTGATAATTTACAATACATCATCTTCTGTTAGTATTAAAATTATACATTGTTGTTAAGATAATTCAAATTAACATGTGATAATTATATGACATGATGTATGATCGGAGCACCCTTGGGCTTCAGTAGTAGTCCTAACATCCAGTTCCCATGTTTGTGCCAATGAAGAAATTGCGGAAACATGCTTGATTGCTTTTGTCCTTAAAAGGAGAATTCCGGTTGATTCCAACATGTAGCTCTGTTGTCTGTAAATGTGGGGGTCTGTCAGTAGAGAGAAAAACGAAACCAATCGGTGCTGTCTACAGCGTGTGATCCTCCTGCTAGAGTTAACACCCAACAAGCTTGAAAAGGGTAAGTTTTAAACATGTTTTTAGTCTCTTAACATGTTCAAAATGTCATTAAAAGTTCCTCCCCATGTACAATGATTCCTCTGACTGATATAGATGTGACAGAAATGCATGAAGGTTTAGTTCCTGTGCTGATATTGCAAGGAGTGCTTAGAGACCGTCTACAAATTATAACACTGAAAAGAGATACAAACATGTTTTCAAAAATAAGCATATGATTATTTTTTTTAAAGTAATTGCTGTATTAAAACTAGCAGGGGACAAGTTACAATTTAGGTAAGTTTGGAGACACTACCTTATTTATTCATCAAATTGATAGTCTACATATTTTAGTTTCATCTCCTTTCTGTGTTGTAGTTTGTAGATGGTCCCTAAGCTCTCTACCTGCTGTCTCTGCTGATTTAGCACAACTTTCATGCATTTCTGTCACATCTACAGCAGTCAGATCCATTGTGTTCACTCAGAAGGAATCACTTCACATGGGGAGGCACTTTTAATGACATTTTGAACATTTTTAGAACCTAAAAACATGTTTAAAACTTGCCCTGTTTGAGCCTGTTGGGTGCGGATGCTTGCAGGTGGATAACACGGTGTAGACAGCACCGATTGGTTTAGTTTTTCTGTCTACTGACAGACCTCCAAATGTACAAACAAAAGAGCTGCATGTTGGAATGGACCCAAATTCTCCTTTAAACTGCTATCAGCTGTGCAGAAAGCCTTCAATGTGTTTTGACGTGTTCGATCCCCAGTGTCGGCCGATGGGATATCTTACTTTATAAGATGATAGTCCATTGACAGCTGATTCTCTGCGGAGAAAAACAGAGATAGAGCATGTGAAACCCAGATCATTGTCCTGCATGCCGTGACGTGATCTGTGAGGCACCGACTTCGCCTGGGTTAGAGAAGACAAACCCACGTGTAGTGTTTGAATATAATATGAATGAGTGTGCATCAAATGGCAGATATCAGCATGAGAATGTGATATCTCAGGAGAACATTTGATATAGTCACGACACACATCTTCATCTGCATGTGAAGCTAGGCTTAAAGGGTTGGTTTACTCAAAACTCTGAAATGAGCCTTGGTGGTGTCAAGCCACGGCCGCCTCTGACGTTACTGCCTTCGACTCAATCAAATGGAGAAGGATCACATTATGTTTGTGGTGCTCACAGCAATGAAAAATGCAAACGGCAGCGTCTCTTTCCAGAAACAGAAGATAGCCCTTTACCCCGGATGATAGAACTGCCAGCTCTCTGTTTTTAGTGAAACTAGACCTAGACTTATTAATCCTTCCATTATCAGTTTTAGCAAGAATACAGCACAGAAGACAATAAGTGTTAAAATGTCCAGATATTTATATGAGTCCAGGTGTGTATGTGTATGTATTGTCCTCTCTGCCCTATTTCCTCCTCCCCTCTCCCGAGTGAGTATATAGTCTGAGAATAGTTCTACTGAAGAGAAAGTTTGTCGGAACATGTGTGACAGCATGTTTCTGGTAAGAAAGGTTGCTGTTGACCTTTTTTCCCCAAGTCATTTTGAAACGTCAGCACCACAAATGGAATTCCATTCACCTCCATTATACTGGGGCAAAGGTCTCGGGCCAATAAAACCAGAACATATCAACATGGCTACATGCCTCTGCTGAAGTGGTTGTGTAGTCTGGGTTAACTGGGTTAAAGGATATACTGCCTTGATATAGGCATTGGAAAGCTACCTTGCTTTTAGCTAGCTAAAATTGATTTCAACCAGCTATTTTGAACAAGAATGTTTCCCTTGGGCGCCCACATATAGAGGGTTACTTCTCAATGCAGGGGACCCGGGTTAGACTCCAACCTGCGGCCCTTTGCTGCATGTGCCCCCCCCCTCTCTACCCTTTCATGTCTTCTGCTGACCTGTCAAATAAAGGCCTTTCCTTTACTTTCCCCAATGTATATCTTAGAACTTCTTAAAATCCTTTCAGCAAAATAGTTTTTTGTCTTAAGTCTAATGACTCTATTTAGCATTTAGGTGTAAAAATACATGAAATACATGGTTTATAAAACAGAATGGTGTAGTTGTTTTTAAGTCTTTATTAATTTACAGTATGTGTGAGCAAATATACCATCTCATATGAAGATAATGCTTTCCTGTGTTGTTGTTGATCATGTCTTTGCAGCAGACTTCACTTATGGGGGTGCACAGGAGAAGACAAATACAAATGCAATTATATCTGCTTACAACTACATGATATTGTGTTATAAAGCATGTATCACATGTTTATATATTGTTTATAGTCTCGTAAAGTCTTTTCACTGCGACTTTACGAGAAAGGTTTGCAGCCGTGAACGCAACGTTGATTCAAATCCTCCCCACACTAGGGCCAGGAACTCATCAAACAGTCACCCAGTTAATGCACTTTATTTTCCATATGAGCTCTTAGACCCCCCTCTTCCCCTCCCCCCACCCACCCCCCCCACACTACTATTGTCTACACTCTGGCACACAGTGAGGAGAGGATAATGACAGCCTTGATGTTTACCTGCACCATCTCTTTCCACTCTCTTCTATGAATGCTTGCGCACTCAGTGCCCCCCCCCCCCCCCTCCTCCAGGGGGCTGCACGGGGCTCTGCATGGCTCCCCCATAGCTCTGAAGTGGACGACGTACTTCTGCCATACTGGTCGGGCTACGCTGCACCTTCAAATGTTAATGGCTCATTCACAGCCATTAATGCACACGAGCTGCATCAGCATGTCTGCCTGCTGCTTTCTGTCTTTAAGTCTTCCCATTATATGGTAATACAGAGGAGATGGGTATGGGCAGCCACTTGTAATGAGGCTGGGTTTTCCCTCTGGCCTTCCCTTATTTCCACTACAGACAAAGTGAAGGCCTTTTTGTCTTGACAGCTAAATGAATTGATTGGAATACAAATGAGAGCCCTGACCCTGTCCAACCCTATTTTGCAGCTGATATGGTCAAGGAGAGCTCATCCACTACCCTTATTTGTTAGAACACTGTGTCAGCAAGAATGGAAGTCTTTGTGTGTTGTAAGGTTAGACCAACATATGGTGCCAATTCTGGATTTTTTCAAATCTGCTGTTTGAATCTAGCCAGACAAGTTTCAGTCCAAAACAGTCCAGGATCGGCTGTGAAGAACCTGTGTTGGTCTAACCTTTTGTCCTCATTCTGTATGTCTGTCCCAGTCCTGTAACTCTATGTTGATGTGTTTGTCATCACCCAGAGGAGGAGAAGCCTGTGGTGACCAATGTCACCGTCAGCGACGTATCGTGGGACAGCTTCCTCCTGTCCTGGTCTGCTGAGGACGGGGCATTGGAGGCCTTTCTGATCGAGGTTACCGATGCAGAGACGGGCGCTGAGTGGCAAAACCACACGGTGCCCGCCGATGCTCGCAGCCTGGCCATCTCTGGCCTCTCCTCCACCACCTGGTACAGGGCCAGTCTGTACGGGGTGTTCAGGGGGGCCCTCTTAGACCCGGTCTTTGCAGACACCATCACAGGTATCAACGCTGGGGCTCGCTCTTTCCTTTGCTTCATTCTTCTTCTTCGGCAAACAGTGCATTAACCACTGTTTTTCTATGTGGACTTACTAAAGACCCGATACTTGTCGTTTGTCTATTCAGCTCTGGTGTGGTTCACTTCGACATTACGTCACCTCTAATACGTGTTACAGAAACACACCGATCTTCATGTCTTAATGAGTTAACTTTCATTGGCTATAACAGATATTAAATCATTTCAAAAATATTCTCGAAAACGTGATCCGGCAAAGTAACTGGAAGCAAAATGATGAACTGAGCTATGTTTTTGTGATCACAGAGATCTCAATTTGACAAATCCTTGTGACTTTAACCGTGTTTATGCTGCCCTTGTATGGATGGAGGCTGGTTTTGTCCAACTCTGCTCCCATTTTCAGGGCAAATACTGTTTGTTTAAAGAGAATCTTCCAGGCTTTGGTGGTGGAGGATATTCTTCACTGGGTTAACATCCATTCAACCAAGTTCACAATCCAAATCGCCTAACAACACCGCCTAATCAGCCATCCATCATGCATGTATCCCTTCCTTTGATGCAGGAAAATGGGCTAACACTCACCAACACAAAACCCATTGAGCCTATATGAGCCCAGTTGCAGAGAAGTGTTTGATCCACCTTTAAGGTGTCAGTCTACCTGTTGGGACGAGTCCAGCCTACGGCAGCACCTGGTCTGTCATGTGAAAAGGCAGAAACGTGTAAAAAAGGTCAGAATGCTGTGAAACTGGGGCACAACAGGTGCTCTAGCTCCCCACCCAGCACACCAATCACAGTAATTACCCATGGTAAAAATGCTGTGGATTATAGTACGTGCCAAAATAGTGGGCTGTAACAGTGAAGCCAAAATCTGCTAATGATGCCTTGTAATGGCCTCTGAGCACCTTAACAAATAAAGCAAAACCCTCTCACCGTCACCCTATAAAACTATTACTAGACGTCAAAAACAAGCAGTTTCTGTTTTTTTTGTCAGCATCTATTCAGACAATATCCTTCAACATTTCACTGACGAGGATCAGTCAAGTGGAAGAAAGATGGGAGGACTGACAGAGGACAAAAAAAACCCTGAGGCGCTTTTGTCACTTTGTGTGAGGCCTCTCTTCTGTATGCATCCCCAGTTCCCCTTAAGTCTTCATTCTTATGCTGCCACTGCCCCTGGGCTCTGGTGCTAGGGTGCCAGGGGCTTCTGGGGCCACGCAGAATATGGCATGCGCTCAACACGGCCCATTGTCTGCATGCTAATGGCTGGTGAAACCATCTTAACATTTTTTCATTAGCATCTCTTAATCCATAAACATTCCAACTAGTGAATACAAGTGCTGACTAATTTGATTATGTGATGCACGGTGGCCATCGTTGGTCAACTTGAAGTAGACGTTGTGGGGAAAATAAAGTCCTCTGAAAAGGGAGTGAGGAAACTTGGGTTTTATACAACAAATTGATGGAACCACAAAGAGATGTGGACGGCTCCTAGAACAAGCTCCACTCGGTTGTAATTCGTAACACCACAAGCTGCTCTTGTTAAGTTATCCGGCGAGACTGGAACCAGCTCTGGTCTTTCGTTTGCAGACCCCCTTTTCAGCAAGTTAGCTGGCGCCGGCGCAGACCTCCTCCAATAACAGGCTCCCTTTTGTGAGCCGGGATTGTGCTCCCTTAGGTCTTAGGGGTGTGAAGGGATATGGAGTAGAGGGATAGAAGGGGTGGTGCTGCGAGGGTGAACACAGTAGCAAGCTAGCACATGTTAGCTGATGGATGTGGCCCTCCCTCTCTTCCACTGACCAGCTAAAGCCGCCCGGTGGCTAATGAAGAGTGACAGCTCCCTGGGATTTGTGTGCTCTGCTTCTCATTTCCACCACCTCTTCTCGCAACAAATGCCTCATGCCATTTTACTCACAATAAAAAGGGGATTCAGGCTAGTTCAAGGACCCCTGAGACCCTCGCATTTGGTCTAGTGTTTTAATGAGCACTGGTGTTGGGCTGGCTTTCCTGGGCTTACTTATATCTGCTTCTATACCGGCTGCTTTTAAAAGCTTTGTCTGGTCCGTGGATCCATCTGTGCTGCTACCGGAAGTTTCTCCAGCTAATTAGCTTCGGCCGACTCATGCTCTGCACAGACTCAGCTGTAGACTCCTGTGGTCTTACAGCCTCTCTCACTATCACTGCCATTATTAGCTGCTGCTAATGACTGCTTGACTACCAGCTTTTGCATTGTAGGCTACTGCACTGCACTTTTCTAAAAGGAAGCAGCTGTAGATCGACAAAGCCTTTTTACTTTGAAATTCCTGTGATTGCAGAGTAATAAGATCCTCATCAGACCAGGGCTGTTACTATTTCAAAAAAATGAAGTTTGGATGAATTTGAAGAATAATGGAATTTGTTTAATTTTAATAATTTCAGGTGCAGACATAAGGCTCAGACACATCAACATAAAAGATGGCAAAGGTCTGCAGTGAAATCAATGGATTCCAATGAGATTGATGTGATTTGTTCTTATTGCCATGGATTCTTTTGTGGGCGCTGTAAATCTGTCCATATTTTAAGGACAATTGACCAATATCAAGCCCTCTAGCAGTGCTTATTGGGTGAACAGAACCAGGTCTAAGCCCAGATTGGAGGAAATTGCATTTAGTCTTTTAGATGTGTTGCACTAGGCACTTATATTTAAACTCCACTGTTGGAGTATTAACTGCTCTACAAAACAGGAATGGATGGCAGTCTGTTATGGGAGACGAGTCATTGAACTATTGCCCTTTTAGCGACGAAGCTAATAGAAAGCCCGCCAACGGTTAGTTAGCAAGTTAGCAGGCTTTCATTTGGTAAAAGCCAAGAAGGAGTAAACGGGCCATTGGAGAGGAAGAAGAGAGAAAAGTCAGGGCCGCAGTGACTGACTTGCAGGTATCTCAGCTCCAGTAGTACCGCTACTAGCTCTGTGAGTGATAGTAGTTCTTTTAGAACTAAATAATTAGCAAAGACGCACCTATTTGTTTTAGAGTGCCTTTTAAAGTTGTTACCGTTATCAATGTTGCCTTTACTTCCCTACAGTTTTCATCAATGGTATCAAGTCCAAAATGCTCATGTTACTTCTCAGATGGTTTGGTGATTATCTATGAAGAACAGTTGGTGTAGAGGCCAATAATTAGCAGTTAGACAGACAGCAACGGCCCTGCTGGAGTCCAAGCTTCAGCCTGATCGTTTCATTCAAGGAGACTTTTAAAAATTGGTTGTGGAATATTTCTCCAACGGTCAAACTGTAGTTTGCCGAATAAAAAGTGGCAGCCCTAGGTCAGACTAATATATTGTTTATCTACAATTCTGTCTTTATCCGTTTTCAATCTTACTAACCACCGTGCCTTTGAATGGCCAGTCAAGGCTCATTAACCTGAGGTTTTTTTCCTTCAACTCTTTCCGCTCTGCCAACTCAGGTTCTGATGCGTAGCTTTTTATGTAACCAACACTGTCATTTACCCTGATACACTCTCTTTCGCTGCCATGTTCCACCCATTTCAAAGCACACTGACTTTCCCCTGTTACTCAGAGGCCGAACCGGAGATGCAGGCTCTCGTTGTCTCCGACGTCACCTCTGAGAGCTTTAGGTTGGCCTGGACGGCTGAAGAGGAAGCCTTCGACACCTTTGTGGTAATGGTCAGCCAGGCCGAGGGCCCAGGCCAACCAAGAGAGCTGGTGCTGGGTGGTGAGGAGTGGAGCACAGCTATCACAGATCTCGCCGAGGACACAGAGTACAAAGTCGAAATCTTTGGGCTCATTTTGGGAAGAAGCTCTAAGTCTGTAATGGAGTGGGTGAGAACAGGTACACGGTGAAGGGATAGAAAAGAGAAATCAGAGCTGTGAACTGAAACTCTGCACTGGTCTTGTCAGCGTGGTCAATGTGTAGTAATGTCCAATCTTGTCACATTTGGCTTAATGGTAACAGCATGAAAACATGATCATTAACACCTGTGTCCTGATGTTTTGTCTGCTAACCTGTTAACAGAGCGTTGTGTATTGTTGTGTATATACGATCTGTTTTAATGATGATGGTTTACATGGCTGCCTTATGTGCCTTGAGTCAGATGCTATGTGTTAGTCTGTCAGTGCTTCTGATTGGTTCACAGCAATATCAGAGAGCAGAGTCTGGATCCACATGGGCCGCTCATCTCAGGGCCCCATGACTGCTGCTGGATCAGAAGAAGACTGATACATGGCTTTACTGACATCAACCTTCTTTTGAAAATGGGTCTTGGCCAGTCTGATATGCTGGATATGAAGCATCTTTATTGCTGATGCATTATTAATGTAGTAATGTCTTGGTTATAATAGGGAATAAGTATCCCATGATGGATTGAATGGCAACACAACCTTAAATTAATATAATTGTGGATCAATGAGAAGTTCTAATTTAAAGATGGTGAATATCTGCACATAGAGCCAAGCAGCTTCAACCCAAATCAATCAGAAAGGCTTTCAAATGTCATGTCATGTACCACCCCACCCCCACAACCTTCAGGAAATTTACTCAGCTCTTTAAGCTCTTTACTCCGCTACTTTGATTGTGTTGGCTCTGTCCGGTCGTCCTCCTAAATGTTGTCTTAACTGCCCGGCCACATGTGTCCGGGTCGCTCTTTGTGAAGTGTGCTTTGGTGGGGCTCAGTTGTCTGTGTCAAATAGAACGGGTGTGTGTGTGCGTGTCCTGTACTCCCTGGGGGTAAGGCTTTACTCTTGGGTTGTGTGGCGCATGTTTCACTTTTGTGTTGCCATGAAATGGGGGCAAGTTAATCTCCTCAGGTCTGTCACGCGAGATACTGTGGCTCGCTGTTAGCCAAGAAGGGTCCCACCGTGAGCCGGGCATCCCCAGGCCCCTTTGTCTGTCTACCTCGCTCTCTCTTACATGCTCTCTTTCACTTCTTAACGCGTTCCTTTCAGTGGTGGATCTGCCTTGGCTACAATAACATGTTATTCATGTGTGTCTTTTCTTGTCTTCTGTCAATTCTGAAGCAGAGCCACTAATTTATGTAAATGTATTGGACGATGTGACAGACATACCGTGTGTTCTGTTGTCCTGTCCTCGCCAGTCTTGAAAAGCACACAATATATCAACTAAAGCTATATTTTGTCTATGTTTGCCCCTGCCTACTGGGTATGTCTTGTTTGTGCCAGATGTGGGTCCACCCAAGGGTTTCCGCTTCTCTGATGTCACGGACACGTCGGCCACCGTTCACTGGGGGGTTCCCAGAGCACGGGTGGACAGCTACAGGGTCACCTACGTGCCTGCTCATGGAGGTCAGTGTCCTGCAAAACAGGTACCATCTAGCCACTGTCACATGATTTACAAAACTGACCAAAACTGTAAAACAAGTGAAGAAAGGAATTTACAACATTAAGATTTAGCCCTTAGCAATAATAGTTTTATATTCCAGTTTATGAATGACTTCATAGCCAGTATGGACATTCGCCCTGCTGTGTTATTGCTGACCTATCAGTCAGTTCAGTCCTCCATCATCTGCAGGGCAAACTCTTTTCTCCAATGATAGGCTGCTTCTGCCCCCTAGTGACGGGTTAAAGGTATTTCTTCTGAATAAGGCATGAGAGGTCCAGAGCAAATGAAAATAATCAGTAGAACGTCAAATAGAAAAACACAAAAGTGTCAAAAGCCTGGCACAAAGATGGAACAGGAAGTTGATTTGAATGAAATGAATTTTTTTTCACCTTTTAATACCAATTAACATACCACGCAGACTTCACTCTCTGAAAATAATATTAGGTACATTAGGTATAATTTCCTATGAATGAGGTTTATTGACTATAAGATCCCAAAAATAACTGTAAAACAAAAGTTTTTACAAAAAAAGACTGTTGAAAAGTGACAAACATTTGAAAAAAGCATCAAAAATGTGTAAAAATGGGGCAAAAATGTAAAAAAAAAAAGTTAAAAACATTGCTAATAAGCGTCAACAAAACTATTGATTTTGACGGAAGACGACACAAGCCTTAACACCAGAAATAAGTTAAACAACTATGAATGGAAAAATCCATTACAATCTTGACACTGTCTCAGTTGAGATTAATGGGGTATGACAAATGAGATGCACCCTCCTCTCTACGTGAGCCATGATTCTTTGGAGTGGAAAAGAAGCAGGTCATCTAGTCCAGCCGAACTTCTGATATCTTAACTTGTGGTTTGGACTTGCAGGTAATGCGAAGACTCTGACAGTGGACGGCTCGGAGTCTCAGACCGTGCTGCCCAATCTGACCCCCGGGGTCACCTATGAGGTCACCGTAATTGCTGTCAAGGGTCAAAGGGAGAGTGAGCCTGGATCAGACAGCGTCACCACCGGTAGGACTGATGGATGGATCACGCACTAACACACACACACAGAAACACACAGAAACACACAGAAACACACACACACACACACACACATGCTCTTAAAGCTCTTAAAGACATGTGTATTTGCCTAGATTTGTCAGTTTTGTGATCGTGTGTGTGTGTGTGTGTGTGTGTGTGTGTGTGTGTGTGTGTTTCACAGCTCTGGATAAACCCCGTGGTCTGACTGCAGTCAACATCACAGACACTGAGGCCCTGTTGCTCTGGCAGCCCGCCATCGCCACTGTAGACGGCTACGTCATCACCTACAGCGCAGACTCGGGTATGTAGTGCAAACACACGCGAACACACCATCAAACACAGACAATACGCATAGATATAAACACACATGTTGTACATAAAACGCCACTGTATAGCTCTAATAAATCGGGAAGCCTCTGTAGGGGTGTGTGTGTGTGTGTGTGTGTGTTTCTAATTCATACTTGGTTTCCTGGTTACCCAATAAACTTGGGGTTTGGAATTTGGGGCAGTTTGGACAGCGTTGGATATTAAAGTGTGAAAAAAATTAGAACATCTAAAAAAAAGCGCTGCCATAACACTGGCTCTTCCATGTCTATTCTTCACAACAAAGGTCCAGTCTAAATTCACTCAGCTTTTCCCTGAGAAGAAACTCGATAAAATCATGTTCTACCCTTCACAATAAAAGCCCAGCTTAAATTCACTCGTATCTTTTTGCTTAGAGGAAACTCAATCAAAAGACATTTTGACATTAGATTGGATAGACACCATATCATGTTAAGTTGCTGTGAGCTGTAAATTCACCACTTGTTCCCTCTCATGTAGAATCAACCTCTATGCTCGCCCTGGGTCCGGTTGTTCAAGTGTGCTGCTAACCTCTTTGGAAATCAAAATCTCTGCTGAAGTGAAAGTTAAATTTATAAACGACAATATATCACGAGATGAGACATGCAATTAAATGCTGACTGTAGTGATATCAACATGCAACATTGTTGAAAAAAAAGACAACACTTAAATATAATTAGAGAAAAACGTCCACCTTCCACCTTTTCTTTCCACCCCCTCTGTCTCTCTCTCTCTGCACACACACACACACACACACACACAAACGTTCCGATGGTTGATTAATGTAGATACATGCTGATTGGCTCTCATAACGGACCGGATTGGGTGGCGCATGGCGCACCGCCATCAGTCCATTAGTCAATCATGAGGGAAATGTCTCTAATTACTCCACATATGAATTTAAAGTGTGTTATTTTGTGAATACATTCTGAATCTACCTGCCACGTCTGTCAGGTAAATGTGGTAGTACAGAGTTTTACTCTGAAGAAGGAGTACACAGTAAGTCAGTAGTAGGCTATACAGTGTGGTTGCGGAGTGCTTTGGGGTTCCTTATAGTTTGGGGTACAATGGTTCTGGAGAAAGCTTCAAGCAGCAATACCACAGGCCAAGGAATAGGCCCGCTCCAAACAGGCATAGTTTGAACGGGCACTGTACTAGTGGATTCATGATGGAGATGCTAAAATACTGAACATGAAATGATCTTTACTGCCTTTCACTGACGATCTAATGTGAAGGAAGGAACGTTGATGACCTTAGACAACAGTGCCGATGAGCAGATTTAAATAAAATGTATCAGTCCCATCCAGTCGGCCCTCCCTAACAGTCTTCTCTGTCGTTGCAGTGGCTCCAGTGATGGAGCGCGTGTCAGGAAACGTCGTGGAGTTTGAGATGAGCTCCCTGACGCCTGCCACGCACTACACTGTGAAGGTGTACGCTGTGAGGGACCTGGCCAAGAGTGCAGCCACCACCACAGAGTTCACCACCGGTGAGAATTCCTACTCAGAAGTTAATTTCAGCTTCACTGACTCACATGTCACAGTTAAAGCAGTCAAAGTGCAGGATGCCAAAGCGATGTCAGGTAGACATATGTGAATGAAAGCTTAATTAAACATGAATGACCTCACAAGCAAAGGAGTTCCTTTATGGAACAGCTGCAGTAAAGAGATGAAATCATGTACATCAATGAGCAATTTCAAGACATTGTTTTAAATGAATATATTAAAGGGATAAAAAATGGATTTAAAGTCATAGTACTGCATAATGACTGTATGGTTCCTTAGCATCTATGTACTCAGTCTAGTATGGATGTGTTATTATTTAATCTGCTATAGATAGATGGTAAAGAAAGGATAAGAAAGGGAAGGAAAGAAACAAAAACAGTGTAAATGTGTGTAGTTCTGTATGTCTGCATCTGTGTATTTAACTAAAGGATAAAACAGAGAAAGGGGGTCGGACCTGACAAGTTGTTAATGAACTTGTTCCCACTCCTTTGTGAACATGGGAATTTTTTCTTTGAATGACTTTCAATCATTTTGGAAGATTGTGCTGACATGACCTTATTTATCTGTCATTTTATATACATACTGTATATGCATGCATGACTGTATGTATATATATTTTATGTTAAGGTTTTATGTACATGTTCAAATGAACTACTGCTACACTAAAAAAACTAAACAAAGAGGCACTGAAACAGCTGATGGAGAAAGTGATGGAGGTATCATATGAACAGATTGAAACAGCGGTTGTGTTTTCAGACGTGGACGCCCCTCTGGACCTGGCAGCCAGTAACATTCAGACAGAGAACGGTATGCTGACGTGGAAGCCACCTCGGGCTGACATCACCGGATACATCCTGAGCTTTGAGTCGGCAGATGGCGTTGTCCGTGTGAGTGGACACCAGACCTCCACACATCTAGGACGGCATTCAATCTTTACAATGTGTTTGGGAACCCTGTTTCTGACCATGTAATCTTCCTTCAGGAGGTGGTCCTGAGTCCCAACGCTGTCTCCTATAACATGGCCCAGCTCAGCGCCTCCACAGAGTATTCAGTCAAGCTGCAGGCCATCGCTGGTCCCAAGAGAAGCCGAGTCATCACTACTGTCTTCACCACCAGTGAGTGGACTCAGAAACACACTGGTCTCAGGTCTCAGCCCTGCTGGGCTCTGATGGCGTTTTTCTATTAATGGTACCTGCTCGACTCGGCCAGACCGGGGTGCCCCGTCCCCCTTTTTTTCATTGTGGATTAGTACCACCTCACGCCTAAGGCGAGCTGTGGCTGGTTGACATAGCAACACACACACAGAACATGGAAGGTGTGTTGTTTTTGATTCTTGGCGTTTTGCGCGAAGGCAAATTAGTTTCTAATGAGACTGCAAGCAGCAAAAAACTAAATAAAAATGCTGAATAAACTATTCAAACACGGCCGGTTTGTTCAGGAGAACCCCCTGCCGCAGCCCCGTCTCCGACCAATCCGTAGTCTGCAGGTTTTCATGTCCCCGTCTGGTCTCGCCTCAGCTCGCTTGGAACCTCGACTGAGGTAGTACTACAAAAAGTACCAGGGACTTTTTTTGTAATGGAAAACCCAAAAAGTCTAGTAGAGTTGAGGCGAGTCGAGTAGATTCCACGCAGTGGAAAAACGTCACAAGCCTGTTACAACATATGTCGCATATATTGCAATAGCTGTATTTATTACACTATTAATAATGCAGTGGCAGGGTGCTGGGTAGGTTCTCTGTGGTTCACTTTCCTCCCACACAACAAGACTTTTAGATTGTGAGATTGGGTTCATTTATCTATGATGTCATCCTTATGATGGACTGGTGTCCAGGGTGTACCCTGCCTCTCCCCCAAACCATGCTGGGTGGCCCCATGTGAGTCTGTGCCCGCAGCCATAACAGTAGCCATAGTGATCCGCCAATCCGTGTGCACCCTGCACCCAGTTCAGTCGACTGCAGTATGAGGATCATTTTGCAGCCCCATCCCGTCTCTCTCTTGGTTATCCGTCGTATCATGTGTTGTGTGCTTGTGTTTGTAGCTGGTGTCCTGTACAGACACCCCAAGGACTGCTCCCAGGCCCTTCTGAATGGAGACACCTCATCAGACCTGTACACCATCTATCTGGGTGGGGATGAGAGCCAGCCCGTCCAGGTCTACTGCGACATGAGCACCGATGGAGGTGGATGGATTGTAAGTCACTGGCTATACTTGCAAAGCCAGCTCTGTCTCCACAGGGCTGTGGAGTAAGGTCTGGCTACACCACAGATGCATTCTGGGAGATGGGAGATAGGAGAAAAAAATGCTCTGGGCTGTTTTTTGTTGGATGGATGGAGAAAATGCCACATACAATACAATAACATGAGCTCTGGGCGTAGCAATCAGCGAATACTCAGCAATTGTGATTCATTTCTCTGCTGATGTTTGAGTCTAAGCTCTGCTGTGCCTGCTTGATGTATAACCCTCCTGTTTTCTTTGGGTCAAATTTGACCCATTTAAAAAAAATGTCCATATCAGAAATTTGGATTTCTTTCAACCAAATGGTCAAAAATTAACATTGGATGGTTCCATTTAACGCTCTTCTCAAGTAAAAGGAAGGACCAGGAGGACACTGCTTTCATTCAATATTGGGTGTTTTTATTCACATTTTATAGCAAATTTCTGCTTTTTTAAACTTAAAAGTTAGGTTGAGTGTCGATGAATCCCAAGAATAAGTGTTGAAGTCATTTTATGAGTTGGTAGACGTGGGGAAAAAAACTAAAACGTACAAGGGACAAAAGTGGCAACAAAAAAGGGTCAAAAACGTAAAAGAAAATGTTGAATAAGCAAAATGTTTTTTACAAAAAAAAACATTAAAAAGACAACCAAATACAAAAAAATACTTCAACAAAAAGTGCCAGAATCCTAGGGGGAAAAAAATGTTGAATGATATTTTTGTGCTTGTTTGGCTTAGACATTTTGTTTTGAAACTATATATAAGAATGGGAAGATAATGTCAGATGTATTTCACATACAGCTCACTCGACGTGATGACACATTGTCTTTTGTCTTCATATTGACATATTGTCTTCTTCCAGGTGTTCCTCCGACGACAGAGTGGTAAACTGGAGTTTTTCCGCAACTGGAAGAATTACACAGCTGGCTTTGGTGACATGAACGATGAATTCTGGCTGGGTAATTTAATCTTCGGATATTAAGGATATGGACATATCAATATGTTTAGCATCCATTGTTTTCAGTGGCATTGCATTCCATGGCTTGATTTGGACCGGACTAGTTGTGGTTCAGTGATCCACTTAATTATAATAATTGTTAAGTTATAATTTGACTAAAACATATTGAATAAACGATACTAATGTATACTGTTAATTGATCCCCAGTGTGGATTTTGCAATTTGGATAATGGAATGAAATAGATACACCTTGAAACATGTAAAATAATTCGTTATCTGATAAAAATAATAATAATAATAATAATATCTTCTCAAAGCCATCAGTGGATCGATGTCTCTGCTGTCCGTCCAGTTAATATAGGATGTTCTCTGTCCCTCAGGTCTTTCCAACCTGCATAAGATCACAGCTGGAGGACAGTACGAGCTGCGAGTGGACCTCAGAGATAAGGGAGAGACAGCCTACGCCCAGTACGACAAGTTCTCCGTCTCTGAACCCCGGACCCGCTTCAAAGTCCACGTAGGAGGATACAGTGGAACAGCAGGTAGCGCTGACTTCTGCAGCCTGCACAGCCGTTGGTGCCTACTGAAGGCACACATATGCTAAAACAGCTTACAGATGTGTGATTAGGTGTTTTTATATAATTGGGTGTCATTTCTTAAAACAGCTGCTCGCTGTAGATTTTATCAAAAGTTAGTCAAACAGGAGGTGTCACAACACTTTGCTTGTGACTACTGTCAGTGGCAGATTAATCCACATTTGGCACACTGACAGGTATTTCTAATAATTACCCTTAGTTCGTTAACCAAACCTATCTCTCCAGTACTCGACAGGAGACCAATTACAATTATTCTTGCAGCAAGGGAAGCCTCTGTGTCACCTCTGACACCTCTGAGCAACTTTGAAAATCTTCCCCTGAAAACAGTCTCTTTATTGTATGAGTGAAGCAAGTTACAGTGACAGATTTACAACCGTGGGTGTGTTGCTGGTCTAATGTGTGTGAAGCGGTTGGTTACATTGAAAGATACCTTTAAAGGACACTGCCTGCAGAATATTGCAGAGTCTTTAGTCTATGCCTGAACACACACACACACACACACGGACATAGAAACTAAGATACACACAAACTGAGATACACACAGAACCTTCTGCACAGAAACTCAAGCCTGAATTTCTGTGCTACCATAACCATATTAGTAGTGTAACGTTAAGATATTGTGTCAGACAGTAATTAATTATATAAAAACATATTCATAACCAAATCTGAATTGTGCACCACACACACTGACTGCTTCTAAGCATATCAGGCCCTCTACCATATTTAAAACCATATATGAGTTCACATCACACATCTAGTATTTTAAACATAACAGGCTCTCTAACACACACTCATGAGATTTTTTGATAAAAAAACACACAGCACTTGTCATAATAATATAAAATAAAGATATCCCCTTATCCTTTAACTTTTGTTATCACAACGAACAAAAAGATATAAAACAACACTAGTGGATAATGACATGCATTACACAGCTACGTTAAACATCTTTAATTAAATACTGTTTTGAGGAACTGGGATTAAAATTAGATTTTTCTATTCCAATCCTAGTTAAGGCCGTTCAAGAGACATGCATCCCTGATTTCCCTGTGCTCCCGGCTGGCCCCTGACCACCCGGTGATATGTCTGGGATCATCAGGGACTGTACATGAGATGTGTTCTGTAGGGTTGGATGTCATGGTGCAATGTGTGTTTGCCTAAATGAAATGGTAAACTGAGTGTGTATAACATGGTCTACTGTTATATTAGCCAATACATTATTTTAATGTCATTATTTTTCCAATGATTTTTCTGTGAAGAGGTGTGATTTGTCCATTTTTATATCATTTAAATCAAATTTACTTTGAATTTGTTATGATTTAGATATTATACATTTGTGGGGACACTTCTTGGTTAGGGTTACTCTTTTATTTAGGTTGAATTTGTCTCTATTTTCATCATAACTATTCAGAAAGAGTTTTCATATATATTCATCATTTTGTCATGAACCTGAAAAGAATAAAATCGGACTTCTCTGGGCGTGTATTGGCCACGTGACGTGTTCATCTGTGACATAAATGTAACAGAAAGTGTACCAGCGTTTATCCGGCTCCCTCTGCTGTGTGTCTTTGCAGGTGACTCCATGACGTACCATCACGGGCGTCCATTCTCCACTTACGACCACGACAACGACATCGCCGTCACCAACTGTGCCCTGTCCTATAAGGGAGCGTTCTGGTACAAGAACTGCCACCGCGTCAACCTCATGGGACGCTATGGAGACAACAGCCACAGCAAGGTGCAGTATCTCGGTTACTGTTGGTAATGGTCTCCCATTAGTCTGGATGGTAGATAAGCAGGTATTCTAGGACTCCTCAAGAGGGTTCATCAGGTTTTGAAGGGCTCCTAGGGGTCCTTAATGGGGTTCACGGGTCAGCCTTTCAGAGGGTTTAGAGCAGGGGGGGGGGCAATTAATTTCCCCAAAGGGCCACATTAGAAACAGGGAGCGTTGTGGAGGGCTGGACCAATCGGCTAAATTAAATTCTGCTCAGTATTAATTTTATCTCGTTATAAAAAGCAGTAAATTGTAAGTCAACAATAAATGTTATGATTAGGACATGAACAAAGTGAAGCAGACATAGCACAAAATAATGATAATAAATCCTTTATTATTCCCGGAAGGGGAACTTACAATTTACACTCTGTTGTTATTACACACATTACACACAGGCCTGAATTACCACACATGCTCAGAACCTACACGTGCACTAATGGAGAGATGTCAGAGTGGGGGGGGGGGGGGGGGGGGGGGGGGGGGGGGG